>NC_141138.1:109084227-109351727 GCF_053477565.2 Lygodium microphyllum
CTCTCTCTCTCTCTCTCTCTCTCTCTCTCTCTCTCTCTCTCTCTCTCTCTCTCTCTCTCTCTCTCTCTCTCTCTCTCTCTCTCCCCCCCCTTATTATCAAGATATCTCCAATGCTAGAAAAATACATAGTATTCTCATGTAATGAAATGTATGGTGCAATCATTATAATATAGGCTTTAGAACTATATTACAAATATACTGTATTCTTAGAAATATTATCTTTAAAAAATGATGGATTTATTACCTTGTAAATGTATAGATATGCATAATCATTGTATTATAGGCTGTTAGTAAAGGTATTTAACTATCAAGCCCCCCCTCTCTCTTTATGTGTTTGTGTGCATGCACACATGTGTGTATGTTTGTTTGTTATGAAGATATCTCCCATGCTAGAAAAACACATTGTATAGGATTTAGAAATATATTACATTTAACGTTTTCCTAAAAATGCTATGAGACATATATTATTGTTTGTATCACAATAACTTATATGTGTGCATATGGATTAATGTGATTTAGGTCTCTCTCTCTCTCTCTCTCTCTCTCTCTCTCTCTCTCTCTCTCTCTCTCTCTCTCTCTCTCTCTCTCTCTCTCTCTCTCTCTCTCTCTCTCTCTCTCTCTCTCATAGGAAGATCCACAAGTTATGTGAGCAATGCCCGATAGAGCTGAGGCAACAATACATATGATATCCCCATATTGTCCATCAAGGATGTATGACATAGTCTGCCCACCATTCATCTTGATCGAGTGGAGCAAGTAATCAATGTATCATTATTTAACCACACACTAGCCATGTATTGTTGCATATATCCACCCACCCTCTTCTAGTTGTATCCCTGTATGGACATTGTATTGTGCATGACTTTAGCTTCTTTGCATAGTATGTCATTGATGATCATTTAGCACATCACACTTTGACATCTAGTGACATTTATAATTGTAAATGGTATGTCATTGATTATCATTTAGCATGTCACACTTTGATGTCAAATGACAATTATCATTGTACATGGTTTTGTCTTACAGGCCATTTTTGGCCTTAGTATATATCTTTGATGTCTAATGAGCATGTCACATTTTTATGTCTAGAGACGATTATCATTGTACATGTTTTGTCTCGTATGTTACTTTTGGCATCAATAATCTCTCTCTCTCTCTCTCCATGTGTGTGTGTATGGACTAGAGCTCACCTATAGAGAGAGGTGGCATTGGAATCCACTACCCATAAAGAGGCATAACTACTCATTAGACCCCTCATACGACAAAAGAAGAGAGCATTCTTAGTCCATTTGGAGAAAGACTTGTACTGGTTGTTTCTACGTCAAAATTCTAGAGAGGCCTTAAGAAACTTAATAGGGACAAGGAAAAAGATCATGATGCATTAGCAACCAAGCACCTAATTCATGGTAAGAATTTGGTGGCAAGACTATTAGCTCATGTGTTTAATAGAGCCATGTACAAAGGCCTTCCAGAGAGCTAGAGCACAAACATTATCATGCCTATCCTCAAGTTAACACAAGGTAAAGCTCATGGCCAATGGCACATATACCACTTTTCTTCGACATTGTTTGGCCTTTGCATTGATGATATTGTTGATTATATCTCTTAGGGAGGAGATAAAGGAGCTCCACTAGCTAGCACTTGGATAGCTCTCCTACTATATGTAGATGAAATTGTATTGATAGCTAACTCTCCACAGGGATTACATAGACATTTGCATGCATTATAGGCTTATGCATTAGACAATGGGCTTTTAGTGAATCTTGGTAAAACCAAAGTTATGGTGTTTAATACTATACCACCGTGGTTTAAGAGTTCAACACCTAAGTTCACAATTTACTACAATGCAACAAGTGAGTAGGTGAGCTTGTTACATCTCTAATCTTGTCATGCATATGTTTTCTTGGTAGATTGATAAATGCTTCATTGAATTGAGAGGGAGTGTGGGAAGCTTGGTAAGAGATAGTGTAGCCAGTATGGTCTAAGCTCTTAAATAATAAGAGTTCCTATCTAAGTCCTTATGTTGAGGAAAAAGCCCAATGTTTTGGTTTCATTGCTAAGATAAAGATAGAATCAAGTGTTGAGGTTCTTAAATCTTACTATGTGACAGAATAGGAGGCTCATCAATGAGGTGGGTACTTTGAAAAGTTCATGGTTAACATAGAAGGATAGATTGAGATGGTGTTGATTCATTGGTTTGGTTTTTGATTAGTATTTAATTGGATTAAGATAGGATCGAAGGGTAGAAAGATGAAAAAAATCACATAAAAACTAAAAAATATTGAAAAAATTTTGAGACAATGAGCTAAGGAGCAACATCTAGGCCAATGATTGCAAAAGAGCATTGCCTCTTAGTGCTGAGTGCAAGTGAGTTGAACTCACCTCATTAAAAGACTCATGCATGATTCGCCCTAAGAAAGTTGCCACTAGGCCTTGGGAAGCAACATCAAGTCACACGCTTAATTTCCCAACCTAATCAAAGGCCAATTAATAGAATCTAGCACAAGGAATGGCATGCCAAAGGCCACCATTCACCATTTCATTTGAGATGCCAAAGACTAACATGGCCAAGAACACCCTAAGGTCCATAGACCATGAGAGCCAAGAATCTGAGAAGGCTAATAGTTCAAGCTCAACAAGATTAGTGGGAAACAGTGGGATAGAGAAAAGAGATTAGTCCAAGTGCCCATAACTTTTCTCAATACAAGGGTAGTTACACTATATGAAAAATGATGTCAAACAAGCATAGCTAGCCACATAGATCTGTCTCTAAACCATCTCAAAAACTTGACCAAGTGTCTACATGGGTTGCATGAAGTGACTAAAATGGACACAATTTGACTAAATAGGGTAAACTTAGGACTCTGGTATTGAGAGTGGCTAGATGAGAGTAAATTGATAGACCTAGTACTCTCAACTCAACAAAGAAGAGAAGGATTACAAAAAGGAACAAGCAACATAAGGTGGTTGCTCCTAGATGAGGGAGTGGCAAGCTCCTACCATAGCTTTGCTGCAGATTCACAATACGAGAATTTGCTAGAACAAGTAGGGGTCATGTAAATGGGAACATGTGCTATCGGTGCCCAAGTGAGGGCTAAAAGACAGTCTGACAAAGGGAACCAAGAAGATAACCTCACCACTGGGGTGAGACTAGGACAAGTCTTGATGCTCCACCCCAAGAAAAAGTCAAAAACATGGTTGAGCAACATCAAAGCCTCCACGAGATCCACCCTTGCTACTCTCAACCTCTACATTTTGGATACAAGACTGGAAGATGAGGTGGCAGTAGGGAAATCTCAAGTAGAGATTCATCAAAATGCTCAAAGACCCCTTTGAAGCTTTGGAGAAGCCACTAAGTCGAGTGATTGAGGAATCACAACTAGATAGGTTGGCAATCTTGTAGACTCAAACTAATGACATTTTTAGATTCAGGGTGGAGCCATGCCATGCAAGGAAGAGGCAAAATCACACCCTTACTCACTGAATCATAGAAGTTCAATGCTCCTCACGATAAAATAGAACTTCATGGAATAATAATGCAATGGCACCCACAATTTAAGGACAAACCCTCAATAGAAACAGAGTACTCAAAGTGCCACATTCCATGCCATGAAGAAAAAAATGAAAATCCAAGAAGAAAATGAGAATAAGGAAACAAAGAACACTCCAACAAGATGGAATGATGTGTTGAAACTATAGTCCTGACCGAGCATATAGCTCATTATTTTCCAACAAGGTAAGAACCTACTTTGACCAAAAATGCTGACTTGAGGTGTCATTACACTATACCACACATGTGCCTTGACTGCCCTCAACACCAACCAAGCATTAGTAGTTAGGTTGGACTTATTAGGTGTAATGTTCTAATATGAAAGGTTGGAACCAACAATATTATTCCTGATGATGAGGAGCTTATACCACAAGTATATCTTAGGTTCAAACTAATTGTAAAACAAGAGCACATAATTGAAGTTTTCATTGACAAATGAGCGAATTATAACATCCTAACTTACGACACATGGACTAAAATCGAACAACCCAATACCAACATAATAATCAACCCATACTAAGGATTTCCATATTTCTCTTGGAAAAGTGTAAAATTTTGGAAATTGAATGCATATTGGTCATGTTTTGCATGCTTCCAAATTGAGAAGATGTGGGGAAGGAGATATTTCTTGGAGGCATCTTTAAGTGTGCCACACTAAGTGCAACGTGGACATGAAGCACGCCGAATTTACTTGACCATACTTGGTAAGATAATCACACCTTTTAGCAAAAGCAAACTTCGTAGGTCTCAAGGGAAGGGCAAGAAACAACCTTTGAGTTAACAAAAGTCCAAGAAGGGATAACAAGAAAGTTCCTCATGAATTGATTAGGTAATAAATAAAAAGTCTAGGAAGGGATAACAAGGAATTTCTTAATGAATTGATCATAGCACAAACTTAAAAAGGGATTGCTTATTTGAGGGCCTCTTGGTGTAAGGAAGACAATTCCAATAGTTAAGAGAGCCACACAATTACTTCTACAAGTATGGCTATGAAGAAAAGGTTGCAACACAAAAGGAAGAGAAAGTCTTGATAATACCATCATAAATGTTAATGAAGAGTCAACACAATGCTGTGTTGGTCACTAAGGTGATATTACGTACTCAAGCATATTATGTGAGAAATCAATGGATCTAATTGGAAAAATCACATGCCGCCAGACCACCTCCATGAGCTAATCCTAAGATTCCCAAGCATTGACAAAAAAGAAAAGCTAGACCTAGATGAAAGCCTAAGCCAAAAGCTAAATTGACATAAGAAATCAGACTAGCTAAGCCAACTAGAAAGAGACAAATCCTTGGCTATTGAAAGAATACTTGAGAGCCCACAATACCTGACAAAACAACCTAACTTAGGTCATTATCAACTCACATGACAAATTGGAGATGCCTAAGATGCCATATTTGCATGGTAAAGGGCTTGAGATGATGATGGCACCTAGATAGTCCTCCTTATTGGTCTCCAAAGAGCTGATGATGATCTATTAAAGGAAAGACATATAATTGTAGAACTTGAAGCTTGATAAATCTATTATAGACCCACTACTAAGACAAGTATCGAAAGAACCGTCCTTGCAAGTAGAAGGGCCATACTTCGTCAAATGCCCACAATGCTTCTCAATCTAATCCAAGGAAACCAAACACAGAGGCAGTGCAAGAGCTAAATGATAACAAGCAATAGCCCATGACAGTTGCTAGCTCCATTGAATGCCTCGAGCCTCCTAAGTCTACCTTCATCGCCTAAAAGGGCATAGAAAATGCAACAAGGGAAACCTCTTGTAATTGTTAAGACCATGAGCACAAATTCTAAGGGGAAGGACAATGAGCTAGTGGATGCATGACAAAGGAAATGAGAAGTGTTGTCCCCCATGCTTCCAATTCAATTAAGCCCCAAAATACTTTCAACTAATCCTACATTGACACTCAATAGTTGCCATGATTGAGGAATCCATTAAATCCACTAATCTCGTAGCTACTACTTCCTAATCTAAAGTGGGAGACCCACACAATTACATCCCTCGGCTCTTACAAGGAAAATAGCCAACTCCACCTAGAACAACCCCATAGTACCTTAGCAATCCGAGATACAAATGTTATCATTGAAAGCACCACATATCGATTATGGAAATGGAAAAAGAAATAGCACTAGAAAAGGACCGATTAGTGATGGAATGCCTAAAAGTGCTTTCTACCACATTGAAAATTGTGAAAGGAGCATGAAGTATGGGCACATGTGTTGAAAGTGCAAGCACAATGCGAGCTTGACAAAAAATATTTCAGCATCCAAGCTTCATTTTGTTAGAACTTGGAGCTCAATTAATGGCTCTTGTTAAGTAAAGATAGGTAGTACATGGTTCCATGAATTATCCAACCTATGTAGCTCTAACTTCCCTTTGAGTGCTTGCAAACATGCACAATGTTAGACTACCCAATGTGATCCTTGATCACCTATGCTAAATAAAATTCTTACAAAGGAGGAATTACATGTTGCTAACTGATTGGGTCAAGGGAATGTGGTTAGCGATGTCATACATAATGATCTTTGCACAAGTTCAAGAATTTCTCAATACTTATGCAGCATTTCAATACAACCTTGACTTCTACAATTGGCTTGTTCCATGGCAAAGTAACTTTGTATTATAAACATCTACTTGTACATAAGTAAATAATTTATTGCATCATTGTATATATATGACCTTCACATAAAATCCACGCATCTCAAAAACCAACCCTTGCAAAACTTGAAATTGCAACATTTTTGCATGAGGGAAGGAGTGAGCTACAAAATCAAATCAACAAGATACTATGAATGAGGGAATGGGTAATAAGGGCATATGTAATGCAGTTGACTTCTAGATCACAAGTGAGATCTTTTGATTTTAGTCAATTTTTTTTCATATTTTAAAGCTATAGTCAACTGGCACCCTTAGGCCCAAGCAACTAAGGTAAAGGGAAGGGCACTGACCCAATCTCGGAGCGAGCAGAGATGAAAATAGAGCTAGCCACAAACTACAATAAATGATGACTCAAACACCATATTAGAGAATTTGGGAATCTCCCAAGTCCCACTTTTAAATAAGGGGTAAATATTTGGCCATGTGGCTAAATTTTAATTCCATGCTTCAAAGTGGGACTTGGAAAGAAAACCTATATAGTAATTAGCATAGACTCCACTTTCAAGTAACGAGACAAGATTTGACCATGTGGCCAAATATTAACTATATTGGGAATTCCCAAACTATATGAGAATTTCCAAATTTCCTAATATAGTGTTATCAGAGGAGACCTACGCAGTCACATGTCCAATGTATGTATTGTGGCAAAAACCACATTCCAGTTGAGAGTCACAACCCTAGGTCTTGACCTTGTGCCAACTGTGGAAGGTTCAGCCACGATGCCATGCACTACAGGACTGCTGCCACAGAGACTCCCATACTCACAACCTTACAACTAGCCTTACCTAGGGAATAGGCCTTCGAATTTCTTCGGGAGAGGAGCCCCATTGGCCCTTTCGGCACCTAATGATGCAAAGCTAGCCATCCCTAGGACGGAGATCAATCCCATAGGCATACCTAGGCCAGCTGGACCTTACATAACCCATCCACTGAAGTCCACTATGTGGAAGAACTAAACAACAAGGAGCCTTATGTGAACCCCTATGTCTTGTATGATGAAGAGGGCAATCCAATTCTCATGGACTATCGACCAATGCCGGTGATGGCGTTAGGAAAAGGGAGAGACAGAGGCTTAGGAGGGAAAAACCAAGAGCTGATTTGGACTTGTGGTCACCCATGGCACATCTCTTCACACTGTCTTGAGAGGGAGCAAGCCAACTAAGATAAGGTTGATCTCAAATGCGCTGAGTGTGAAATCACCCACCGATTGGCCTAGGCGGAGACCATCCTCTAGTTCGCAATGGTACCATCAATTCCATTGAGGTTATTTGGCATCGAGAGACTCGACAAGGAGGCCACGCCCATCCTATTGCATGTTATGACCCGTGCATAGATAAAGTAGGCTAACATATCATTGCTAGGGCCTAGTAACCTAGATACAACCTCAATTAGAAGGAAAAGTTGTAGATGAAGAATGAAGAAAAGAAAAGCAAAGGTCATGTTGAAAACTGAGAGCGCAATGACACTACCTATCAGAAAGAAAGTCACGGACGCTAAGGCAAAAACATCCACTCCAAAGACGGCAGAAAAAGGGAGTGCCAAGGTAGGGGAGTACCCCAACTTGAAGCACCAACTCGAAATAGTCTTGCTAGTCCTAGCTCCAGGTGATACCACGAAGAAAGGGATTGTAGATACGGGGGTAGGAGTCATTGTACTTAGCCATGCAATACTCCAAGCTTGGGGTAACCCACCTATCGAGGATGCTAGGTTCAATGTCACGCTGGCTAACAAAACAAAAGTGAAGCCATCCGAAGTGCTGAGAAATTGGCCATCGAAAATTGCATGAGTCCAATTCTCTGTGGACTTTATAATCATGAAAGGAGTGGACTACGATATCTTGTTAGGCCAACCTTGGATGTGCAATGCACAAGTCATAAAGGATTGGGGTAACGGTCTGATATCCCTAGGCAATTGAATAGAAGCGGTAAGAGTGGAGATGGATACTTGGAAGGCTACACTAGTCAACCTAGACACCATCTTAGCTATGCTCAAGGGTGACGCTCGGATCAGGAAATCTTATGGGCCAATGACTAAGTACATCTCTTGCCTTGAGGATGAGCGAGATTGGATGCATGTGCTAGCCACAATTGATCTATCGGATAACGAGGAATACGAGCAAGCTGCTAAGGTAGTCTTAGTAAGCCCAAAGACACACCCTCAATACCAATCTGCATGATGGCTAGGAGCTCGCATGGGTGACCAGCCTCTGTCACATTTCACGTCTTGAACAATAAATGAGACCTCCACGAGATCTTAGAGCACCCAGCGAACAAATTAACTGGTAACCTAGTCACAAATCTTAAACTGCTCAAGGATCTCTTGGATGAACCCAAGTGGCAACGGACCAAGGTGCATGACCTAAACTTGATGTACAATTGGGCCTTGGCCACACCACTGATAATAAGGAACCACACTTAGGAGACGACAAGTAGTTGGATGAGAACGATTCTAATGATAAGTACGAAGACTGTTGTTCCTCCAATGAAAGAGTGAAGAAGAGATCGACACGATAGAGTATGACATGGAGGACCACGAGATTGAGTAAGGGCAGACTTCAAACCACAGAAAAAGAGCACCTTTAGAATCGAGAAAGGAATCACGCAAATGGGCTATGATCGCACTTGGTGGAGCACATAGGAGCGATTGATTATGACAAAGTAGGTCTTGCCCAACCAAGTGTCGCACTAGTACTCAGAACGAAATCACCATTGGAGCTACGACCTCTAGGAGAGACTCCCTTTCTAGCAAAGATGGAGAGTTTGATTCCGAGTCGAAAGTAAGCTCGGATAGTGATCTTGAGATACCTTGGCCACCTAAGATCAAATGCACTAGAGGAGACCTAGCAGTCCACCTAAGGCATTGAAGGTTGAAGGAGGAAAAGAGGAAACAACCTAGGGATCCGCAAGCTAAGGAGCTAAAAGATGAGGGCAAGCAAGAAAGCCTATAGAAGGACCCACCAAAGTCAAGGAGGTCAATCTAGCTGAGAAAGTGGTCTCTTGATGAGCCGAAGGGGGTAGATCTGAGTGTAGTGACTCATAACATCCCGATGACACCCAATGCAATGCTGGTCAAGTAGCGATTGTATCTGATGAATCCCAAACATGCTCACATTGTTAAGGAGGAAATTAATAAGCTATTGAGGGCATGATTCATTTTGGAAATCAAGCACACAAACTAGGTATCACCCATAGTGATTATAAAGAAGAAAAATGGAAAAATCAGAGTGTGCATCAATTACAAGAAAGTCAACGCTACCACGAAGAGAGACAATTATCCACCATCATACACTGAGCATATGCATATGCTTGGGAGGGTAAAGAGGCATATAATTTCCTAGATAACTTCTCTAGATAGAATCAAGTGCAACGCATCCAGATGATAGGCACAAGACCTCTTTCGCTACCAAGTGGGGCATCTTTGCCTAGTAGTCATGCCCTTCAGGTTAACTAATGCATTAGCCACATTTCAAAGGCTCATACGTGCCATTTTCAAAGACATGCTTAGGCAAGAGTTAGAGGTATTTGTTGACTATTTATGTGTCCACTCCAATTGGAAGGCACATCTAGGCAAGCTTCGAGCAGTCTTTGAAAGATGTAGACAGTATCATCTCTCATTCAACCCCTTGAAATGCTAATTTTGGATGAAGCACCACGGATGGATCCTAGGGCATGTGGTGTCAAAGAATAGCATTGCCACCGACTTCTCAAAAGTTAGGGCTATCATCAATTTTCCACCACCAACTAACTACAAGGGAGTTCATTGCTTCCTTGGCCATATAGGGTACTATTGACAATTTGTGTTAAACTATGCATTAATTGCTAGGCCTCTATACAAATTGCTAGTGATATTTGAATGGTCCAAGGAATGCCAACACACATAGGAAGAGTTGAAGAAGGCTCTAACCACAACACCAATCCTACGAGGCCCAAACTATACCACAACCTTTCATGTTCACATTGATGCCTCGAAGTCTACCGTGGGAGCTATGTTGTGCCAGTTGGGTGAACACAATTTAGACTATCTAGTGAGTTTTGCTATCAGATAACTCACGGATACTGAGATAAACTACTCCAACATGGAGAGGGAGGGGTTAGCCATGGTGTTTGCTGTAAATAAATTTTGGCATTACCTTTTGGCCATACATTTTGTCTTCTTTGTTAACCATCAAGCCTTGCTTTATCTTATTAACAAACCCTGCGTTATGGAACACATCGTACGATGGCTACTTCTACTTCTAGAGTTTGACTTATCTATGGTTGTACACAAAGGGAAGCAACACTACATGGCCAACCATATGTCTCGCATACCCACAAGAGAAGCTACTGGATAGGGCATCATAGACAACTTGCCGGACGCACACCTATTTAGCCTATCTAGTGAAAGGGACTTGTTTAGGACTGACTTGACGCCATATTGGGCAAATGACATAGTCCAAGTGCTTGAGCACGAACTACCTGAAAGACCCATTGAGAAGGCCCGCCGACTTAGGCAATTCATTCTTAAAACACAAACCTATCAATTGATAGCAGGACAACTCTATAGGTTAGGGCACGATGACTTGTTGCGTAGATGTGTATGTGAACATGAGATGCATTTGCAGAAGCACATGGCAGAATTGCAAGAGGACACTTCAGTGGAGAAACGATGGCCCACAAGGTGTTCTAGTCTCAACTGTGGTGGCCTACTCTTTTTCAAGATGCAGCATGATTTGTAAATCACTATGACGAGTGCCAACAGACCAAGGTACGTGTTCACAAGGACAAAATGGAGCTAAGTCCAATCATTGCAAGACAACCATTTGAAAAATGGAAAATTGACTTCATTGGGCCAATTAGTCCTATGGCATAGTACTTGCAAGCTAAGTACTCATCAAGTGGGCAGAAGCGCAAGCCACGAGAAAAAATGATGCTAGAACCACTACTAAGTTCCTTTGGGAGCAGGTGATCTAACGCTTTGACTGCCCTATTGAATTAGTTAGTGATCAAGGCACACACTTCATTAATGAAGTGATCGCTCACCTCTTGTCGACCTTTCTAATCATCCATAAAAAATCCTCACCCTACTACCCTCAACCAAATGGCCAGACTGAGTCTACTAATAAAATCTTAGTTAACGTCTTGACCAACGTGGTCTCTTCCTCGTGTAGTGACTGGGACAAGAAATTGATGGCACCCTTATGGGCCGATTAAACATCCTATAAAACAACGGTAGGATGATAGACTCCCTCAAGTTAACCTACGAGACTGAAGCCATTCTACCTATAGAGTTCTTTGTCCTCCTAAGCCTGAGAGTAGCCACGTAAGAGAGATGGGATGGAAAGGAAGCATGGACTGAATGCTTGATTGAGCTAGAATGCTTATCACAAACTTGACTTCTAGCCACCCATGCACTAATTTGTGAAAAGACACGTCGTAAGAGTTGGTTTGACAAGCAGGTCAAGCAATGAGAATTTGAGCAGGGTGACTTAGTGTTGTTGTACTCAATAAGGGGCCACAAAAAGAAGATGAAGTTCAGGGGATTAGGGCCTTTTCGAGTCCGCACTATTAGCCAAATTGACAATGTAGAGCTCGAGACCCTAGATGGAGAGGGCATATGCTTCTTCAATGGGAGCCACATAAAGAAGTACTACCCTTCCACATATCGACTTATTAGCTATGCATGATGGTCATTGCCCAACAGTCACATACCTTTGATGCATTGATTGATGAGAGAGATAGTTTCAATATCTTAACTCACAATCATTGGACTCAAACTGGCTACCCACAATTACAACCTACCAACGTCAAACTTAGCCCATTTGGGGGACCGATCATATGCCCTCTTAGGAAGGTGTAAAGTAGTAGCCTCTATCGAGTTTGAAAGCATACCCATAATCTTTTACATGTTGCCGAGCACAAAAGATGTTGGTCAAGAATCACTATTAGGATGCTCATTTAAAAAGCAAGCACATTGTAAGGTCAACAATGAGTCATAGCATATTCACCTTGCTATCGGCAATGTACAAATAGTCACGGCTTTCAGTAAGGGCAGTGCGGCTTCATCAAGGCTCGCAAGGCCATTGGTAGTAAAACCCACCACTAAGTCTAAGGAGGGGGGTCGAGACTTGTCACAACCCACCATGCCACACTACCAGCAAACCGTTGAGATCAAAGCTAAGGCCCCTGAACCACAGTTCAAGTGGGTGCCTAAACATCAAGGAGGACTGCCACATGGGAGCATGCAATTATGACCATGCAAGCCTAGAAACTCACACTTGGAACCTAGGAGGCAATAGAGAAACTATAGGCACAGACGAATAGTCAACCCCAGATATGGGTCTCCAAAACCTTACTGCAAGCGCAAGGCTATTACAAAGGCAATGCTTGGATATCAGTGCCTAAAACCAAGAGAGCTAGCGGCTCTCTTCAAACACCACCCTCAAGCTTGACTATACAAAGCCACACGATAGATCAAGCACTAAAATTGCAAAAAGCTTAAGTTGCGAAGCCCCTAAAGCCCAACATTGTTAAGCGTGTAGAACCTCAATGAGTCTATCGCTCAAAAGCGCAGCTTGCCGACTCCAAACCATCCCAACCTAGCATTGCTAGTGCTACTCAAGCCTCACAAACATCTCGCAGCACAAAGTCAGAATCTTAGACCAAGCTTAGCACACGAGAGGGCAAACTGCACACTCTGGAGCAGTTGCAACTGTAGACGTTAGTCGTCGCTGAGCTGTTGAGTCTAATCAAACCCCAGCCCCCAGCAAGCCTTAAACCTTCTTTTGAACGATGTTCGATTCTTACCTTGGCCATAGACTTAGCTGAAAATATAGAGGATGACTTAGTTGGTTGCCTTCAGCATTTGGATGCCACGTTTACCACACTTGCTAAAAGCTATGACCGATTAGACCTAGATCTCTTAGACAAGCCTTTAGCAACAGAGGTACGCATGCTGCCTTGCTCATGGGAAGAATCGGAATTTGTATTCATTAAGTCTCCCCAGGCAGTTGAGAAACTCATAGACACTGAGATTTACCACAAACAAGCATGCAAGCAAGGCCTCATTATGTCTTATGCCAAGAGCACGACCCTTGCCACTAACCAAGAAATTGGGAAGTTGAAACAACTGGCTACTAATAATGACTCCTCTTTCTTACGACAATGGTATGCTCTCAGACTCCAATGGGAGTAAGAAGGCTACCAAATCATGACCAACACCGAGGAGAGATGTGCAATCAAGACCTCGGAATACAACCCAACTTATGTAGCCCAAACCTCTTATCGAGTGTTGACCACCATCTGCAACACTTGGCCCCTTGAAGACCACATCATGACTCACCCATACTTAGATCTCATGTTGACGAAGGAGGAGCTACACATTGCTAGCCAAATGGACTCTGATGATTTCCTCACAGATGTAATCACTTACCTCACCTACGTAAGCATCTGACCCGTCGACATGGACCATTATGCTCAAATGGAGTACAACCTGAACTTCTATACTTGTCATGCGAAGGTGAAACATAGTGAGCATGCGTTGAATGGTCTCCACCCTTGAACCTCTAATCCTAGGAAGGATTCTTCTCATCTCTAAGGGGGGAGGATGTGAATGATAAAAGGTGTCTAATATAAAAACAAACCCTAAAACCTCAATCAACGAATGCATAAAAATTCAACTCATGATTGAGGAAAAGCATTAGAACTTTTTGTGAAATGCATGAACTATTTAAAGAAAATTTCTATTTCTATATTTAAGAATTTTAGTTTTCATAAGCATTTCTTCCATCTCCTACGTGTCTTTCTGCAAAAATTAGCTCAATCAACCAATTCAAATGGAGAGAAGGGCCTACAACCAATTCAAATTTAGGCACATCTTGAATTTGGAGGATATAGTCATGGAGGAGCGAGCCATCAACCAAATTGTTAAGTAGTGTAAGCTACAGAAGTATGTGGAGAAGATGGGCCAAGACGTGGACTATGAGAAGTGCACGAAATTCCTCTAGACTTTCAGCGGGAACCACGACACCGTCACAGTGCGTTAAGAGAATGAAGTCCACAAGGTGGAAATCGAGCTGAGTCCCAAGTTGGAGCAGAGAGCACTAGGCCTTCCCAACAAAGTTGAAAGATGGCAAAAAGGGACATGCACAACATGTTGGGAATGGAAAAAGTGATAGTCCACACCAACGATGGCATTACCCTAGCTAACGTCCCTGACCCTGAAATCCACCAACTACAGGCCAAAATGGTGCACGCCTTGTTCTCCAGCCAAGGGTACAATGCATTGATGCGCAGAATCAATGTGGCAGTGATTTTGGAAAGCATCGCTACCAAGTCCTTTGATGAGGTGAACCTAAACGGCTTCGTGCGGAAGGCGATAGAAACATTAGAGAAAGCTTTGGCCATAGGTGGAAGATCCATGGGGGGGAATCCCCAGCCTCCAAAGCTAGGAAGAAGTTGTCATTTTGAAGGCCTCTACCATTGGCTTCGGAGGAGTCTTGATGGCCATCATCAAAGAGGACTTGGGGGAAGTGCAAGAAAATGAGGAAGTCGGCAAGACGCCAGACACAGGTCCCCTCCGCGCCAAGAACGGGAGCAATCTAGTGAGAGGATGGTGAGTGATGAAGAAGGAGAGCGAGAAGCACAATCTAGCCAAGGAGGGGCCAAGAAGTCGAAGAAAAAGACACCACATAAGAAGGTTGAAGAAGAGAGTAGGAAGAAAGAAAAGTAAATCTATTAGAGCCCAAAGTGAGTCCAAAAGCGCTGAAGAAAGAAGAAGAGAAAAGAGAAGGAGGAAGTGAAAAGAATAAAAGAAGAATCCAGGAAAGCGGAAGAGGAGAGGAGGAGGAAAGTAGAGCGAGAGGCTGAGGAGTTAAGGAGGAAGGAAGAAGAAGACATAGCCCTAGCCATCCACCTCTCAATGGAGCAACCTTCAAGGGAGGAAGAGCTGGCTATCATGATCCCTCACAAAGAAGAACGCCCAAGCACAAGCTCCCAAGCACCCAAAAACATGCCACCCCTAGTAGTTGAGGGCAAGGGCAAGGGTCTAGTTAACCCCATCCCACTTGTCCTAGTGCCCACCACCCCAGTCTCTATACCCACCCATGCCTCTTCTACCACCGTGGATGCCAGTAACCTTGTGGCCTGGGTGTAGTTTCTGGTTAACAAATAAATAGTTCAAGGTGGAAGTGGAGGGACCCCAATGAGATTGGAACAAAAAGACTGCAGCTCTGCGAATGCGAAGTTCAGAGACAAAACCCCAAAAGGCAAAAGATGGAAGCATCAACAATGACTACTACAACGCTGTCATCATCTACACATTACGATGACTATGTCAAGGAACTCCTGCCATAGCTGCAGAGGGCAAAAGAAGAAAAGAAAATCGCTATTGCTGAGCTCGAGACCGAAAAGGAGGCTATGGCAACCTTCAAGCTAGAGAAAACACGCCAAGTGGCAAGCTACCAGAAAGAAATAAGTGAGCTAAAAGCAGAGCTCAAGGCTAAAGAAGAAGAAGAAGATAAGTGGTAGAAGGGGCTTGACGAAGAGCATCAGGAGCTGATCGGCCTGCAAAGGAAATACAAACTCCTCATAGTGCAGAATGAAGAACTAACAGGGTGAATGGACAAGATCCAACAAACCATGGATGGACTCGCACAAATAGAAGAAGCATCGAAAGTCCTAAAAGGGGAGGAGCATAAAAAACATATGTATGAAATGATAAGCAGGCTGATGATAGAAATGAAAGAGCAAGGGAGGTTAGAGAGAGAGATCGAATACTTGAAGAAGAAGAAGGAGACAATAACTGAAAAGTGGAAAGCAAGAGAACTGACCATAGTGGCCCTAGTGCGAAGATAGAATAAGAGCCTAAAGGAGATGCAACAAAAGGCCAACAAATGGGTGGCAAAGATTGAGAGAAGAGTGAAATACCTAGCAAGCCGCTTGGCCCTTGCAGAAGGAAATAGAGTGTTTGTGGAGAGCAGGGCAGAAGCCGCACAAACAATACTAGAAGCCCAACAACGTGCCTTCCTCAACACTATAATTGATGTCACATAGTTAAAGGAGGAGGAGGTTGTTGAATCACTAAAGAAAAAGCTAGAGATCGCCCACAAAGCCATAAGGCATGGGCTATGTGCTCAACCACAAGAAAAAGGGACAAGCCTAAGCTAACAAGATCAAAGAGATTATTTGCTAAGGGTAGGGCTAATGGTCAGATAGGTGGACCCACTAAGCTTCAAGGAAGGAGAACTACAAGAGCCCAAGAGTGAAGCTGAAAGGCAAAGGCTAGTCCTAGAAGTCGGGGTGGAGTTTAAAATGGGACAACTAGAAGAGGAACTAGTACTGCAACCTCCCTCTCCACAACCAAAAATGCAACAAGAGGTGGACACCACTGCCAAGAGAAAAGTAGAACTCAAAAGGAAAAGGGTGAGGATATTGGAGTAGGCAAGGAGAAGATTAAAAGTCCAACCAAAAATATCCCCTAAAGCACCCATTCCACCACAAGTGGATTGATTCCTAGTGGATTGGAATGCGGAGCTCATAATGTGGGAGCAAAAAGAAAATGGCTGCCAACCCTTCGACTTCACCTTCAAATTCCCCTCCATCTTATGCAGAGTGATATCAACCAAAGTGGTGGAGGAGGTAATAAGCGTGGGAGGAAGGCTCGGCAATAGGTGGAACCAGGAGAGGGAGAAGAACCCGACAAGATGGGGAACGGAAGCACTCAAATACTGGGAAGAAAAAGTCATGGAGGTGCCCCAACCAATTCAAGGCTACAAGTCCCAACCAAAGTGGAAAAGGAGAACTTGGGACGGCAACATGGACGCATAGATGTCGTTTACAACACACTACCCTTTGAGAGAAATGAACCCACACATATGCCATATCTAAGAAGGGTAGGGGTGGACTTTAACCTTGACATCCATGGAAGATATGAATTTCCAAAGATATATAATGTAAATGCCACCAAGCCGGAGGACACCCTGACCTTCTCCGAAACCGATCCATGGGACTCAATTGCCCATTTTAACAAGTTCACTTTTTACCCAGATCTTACCTTTATTACTACTTGTAATTATTTGAGATTACTTAGGGTACTACTTAGACAAGAGCCTACGCCACAAGAGTACCACCTCCCACCACTCTTTTCTTATCTTAATGCCGGCATAGATAGTTGTGCAATGGCTAGGCTAATGATGTGCACTACCCTCCTATCATCTTTTTGCGTAGCCCTCTTAAAGGATATGAGCAACCGTCATTTTCACTAGCTGCAACCATCCCTTCCTATCCACCACTCCTCTTAACACTTGAGTAGGCCTAAAAGGATACATCCAAAGTAGAAAATTTCTCAACAAATCCATTAAGCATCCAACCTCTCCCTCTCATGACTTTGATGATGAAGACTAGATTTTCGTCTACTAAAGAAAAAGAAAAAGAAGAAGAAGAAAAAGAGAAAGAAAAGTGTATGCACCTAGGGGTCCTCAAGCTAGGTGCGTTTGGTGGCTTTGGTTGGCCGGCTCCGTCTCTAACCCCCTAGCCCATTTTGATTCCCCACATCACGCTTAGGGCACATCAAGGGCAGGACATACCTAGGGAGGTCATACTCGCCTATGGTTAGACCTGTCTCCCTAAGCCACACTCACCACACCCCCTTAAGCAATAACTGGGTCCTCAAGTGTGGGACAACACCCAGGCCGACCCAACTCCTAGTTCCACTAGCATGAGCACAATACAACACACGATAAGGTAGACACAGCCCTAGGCAGTGCACCTTCTTTTCTTTGCAGGTACCTCCAAACAATGTAGGCCACCAACTTCGAAGGCCCCATCATCATCAACTCACATGAATACCTATCAAATCATCGAATCTTCATTAGCTCAAACCCACAAGTGCCATGGGATTGACACTCATATAGCAGGGGGTAATGTTACAAGACATGTCATGGACATGGACCATGCAACCAAAAAGATGCAACCAAAAAGAAGCAAAGGAAGACCAAGGAAGCCCAAGTCAAAAAGTGAATGAAGAAGCTCATTCTCCCCAGGCAAGAAAAGCGAAGGAGAAGGCAAGCTCAGAAAAAATGTGGGAGAGCACTGCATATTTTAGCAAGGTGATCTCAAGGATGGAGGAGGCTCTCTCAAGGATGAAGGAGAGCCTCTGAGGGCTCTTGCAAGGAAAGCGTAGGGTGCAAAATGTAATTCATTTTATAAGAGTGCCAGGCTCCCTCTTGTGCAAGTTGTAAAGTCTAAATGGATATAGGTGAAGGGATAAGACAATTAGAAGGGAATAGGAAAAGAGGACCTTGGCAAGATACCCAGTCATGTAAAAAAGGGGACAAGTGCCCAAGGGATTTAGGTCTTGTATATAAACTTGAAAAGTGAACGAGAAGCACATTCTTTGGTATGTGGCAAAAGTGGTCTCTTCTTCTTCTCTTCTTCTCTTCTTCTCTCATTCTTGCTTGCTTGTGTGTGCTTGAGAGAGGGAGTGAGTGTGTGAGGGTGAGGGATATTCAAGAAGAAGCTCTCCACCATCTCCTCTCTTTTTTTTCTTCTCCTCTTCTCTTCTCTTGTCTCATGCATGGCTATGGAGGATGGAGCTCGAAGGAGGAGGCTTGAAGTTGCTTGAGCTTGCATCTTAAATTGTAGAGCTATCAGCTTGCTTAAGGGAGAAGGCTACTCATTCATGCATCAAGGTAAGCTCACTACACCCCCATAGGATTGAAGGTGTGTCAACTAGGTAAGAGATAGCCATTTGTGCTCGCTTGAAATGCTTGAAGCAATAAGTGGTCTATGGGTCTTAGCAGTTGAGCGTGAGCTCCCACTACAATGGATTATTGATTGATATGTATTGTAGGAGGAATCCAAGACAGTGTCTAGTCAACTCGTGGAAGACAAATCAGCACAAGATCAAATGCAGAAGTTAGAGGAGGATGTAAAAAATGTGAAGGAGGATACACTTTGTTTGGATGGAGATGTTGCACCAAAGGAGGCACTAGAGCAGAGTTTCCGTATGACAAACTGATGGTGGACAAAGTTTCAAGAGTCAAAGAAGATGATCTGCACGACCTAAATTTGGGATCAGAGGAAAATCCGAAGGTAGTCATAGTCAATTTCCATTTGAAGGGTAAGGATTATTCATGGATGTGTTTCCTAGGGATTATTTTGATTTGAAGGGTAAGGATCTTGAAGTTTATAAGCATCAAATAAATTTGAAGGAGGATGCAGTGCCAGTAATTTAGCAGTGGTATTGGATGAATCTGAATTATGCCAAACAAGTCAAGGAGGAGTTGGATAAATTTCTGAAAGTTGGTTTCACTAGACCAGTAGACTAGGCAAAGTGGTTGTCACCAATTGTAGTAGTCCCTAAGAAGTCAGGCAAAATCTGTGTTTGTGTGGATTATAGAAAATTGTAGTAGTACCATTGCAGATCCATTCTAAATGATGTAGCAAGACATGAGATGTATAGCTTTCTCAACAGATTTTTAGGGTACAATCAGATTTCAATGGCAAAGGAGGATATAGCGAAGACAACATTTATTACTGAATGGGTAGCATTTGCTTATACAATTATGAGTTTTGGTCTAAAGAGTGGATTGCCTTCGTTTTCTAAAGCAGCTTTTGAAACTTTTGAGCTATATGTGATAGAGTTTATGCAGATCTTCATGGATGATTTTTCAGTATTCAGAAAGAAGGCTAAGCATCTGGAGCATCTCAAGAAATGTTTCAAAAGATGCAGAATGTTCAAAATGTCTTTAAATCTGCATGTGTGCTATTATAGTCCAAAGAGGAAATTTTTTGGGGCATATCATCTTGCAAGAAGGTATGTCAATTGATGGTAATAAGATTAGTGCAATTTAGAAAGCAGCAGCACTTGACAACTTGAAGGTAGTTATGAGATTCGGGTCAGATTAAATGACATATTTGATATTTGAGGTATATTGGCAGATGTGAGTGCACCTTTGAGTCATCTGATAAAGAAAGATGTGGAGTTTGTGTGGGGTGAAGCTCAGGAAAAAGCCTTTTAGATTATAAAGAAGATGTTGGTAGTATCACCTATTCTCCAACCGCTAGATTGGGAGTAACCTTTTCATGTGTTTGTAGATGCATAAGATATGGCTGTTGGAGCGGTTTTGATGCAGAAGAAGCTCCGAAGATGGTTATGACTAGTATATTATGCCAACATGATGTTGAAGCCGACAAAGAAGAATTACACATCATAGAACGAGAAGCTTTAGGGATGATTTTTGCATTAGAAATGTTTAGACACTATCTATTAGAGAACAAAGTTGTCTTTGTTGTTGACCATCAAGCACCAATATTCTTGGTCAAGAAGCCAAAGCTAGAAGGAAGACTTGCCAGATGGATGCTTTTGTTGCAGAAATTTGATCATATAGTACTACATACTCCCAGAAATTAGCATGTGGTGTGGGAGATTATCTTGGTAGGTTGAAGAATGCACAAAAGACACCAAGAGTGTCTAATCACTTGTTGCTAGATGCAGAATTGTTTCACGTGGAAGGACATTCTTATGACAACTGATATGACCAAACGTTGTAGTTTTTGACAGATGGAGTGTTACCTCTCAACATGACAACAGATCAGAAAAGAAATTTGCATTGAGGAATAGGCCATTTATGATTATTGATGGATCATTATATAAAAGAGGAGCGAATCAGATTATTCTAGCACATGTGTTCCAGATGAAGAACAGAAGGTGGTTTTGTAAGAAGCTCATTGCAGAATGGCTGGAGGACATTTTTCAGGCATGAAAATTATGCAAGTAGGTTTATGGTGGCCATTGTTGTTGAGATATGCTCACAAGTTTGCCAGAGAATGCGTTTAATGTCAGAAAATTGGTTAACCAACTCACATGGATCGAATGCAGGATCACCTAGTATCACCACTTGAACCATTTCAAAAATATGGTCTAGGATTTTGTTGGAAAGCCAAAGGCTAGGAGGATAGGAGCAAGGTACATTTTGGTTGCAATTGGCTATGCTACAAAGTGGGTAGAAGTAGTACCTTTGATGGACAACAAAGTAGCAAGTGTGGCTATGTTTCTCTATAAGAACATGATGACTAGATTTGGATGCCATTGAATTGGTATCAGATTAGGGTGTGCATTTTTTGAATTTAGTCATTGAGGAGTTGACATCCATGCATATGATTCTCCACAAGAAGTCTACCCCATATCATCCACAAGAAAATGGACAAGTTGAAAGCACAAACAAGGTGTTGCTAAGGATTTTGAAGAAGATTGTTTCAGATAATAGATTAGAATGGGATGACAAGTTAGATTCAGCATTGTGGTCATTCAGAACAACATACAAAGTGGCAACACAGGTATGACACCTTACAAGCTGGTTTATGGAATTGAAGTGGTTGTTCCAATGGAATATGTGATACCTAGTTTGAGGCTAGCTATTCAACATCGATTAAGCCCAAAGGAATCAATTTTGCATCGTCAAAGAGAGTTGATGAAATTGGAAGAGGATAGAATTCACAATGCATATGCATCAAAAATTGGTCAGCACAGAAAACAAGCATGGATGGCAAGACATGTCAAATTTAAGATCTTTTAGAAAGGCGATTGGGTAATGATGTATAATTCAAAGTTAGGTCCACATCTAGGTAAACTGAAGTTTAGGTACTTTGGACCATATATGATTGTGGAAGAATTGGGCCAATAAATATTTCGATTAAGGGATGTTTTTGGGACTCCAATTATGAAACCAATGAATGGGTTTAGATTGAAGAAGTTCTTTGGAAGAGTTTTTGAAATTCGAGAGTGGATGATAAACAAGGTTGAGGACATATGTGGGAGTTGACTTTAGGGATGAAGAAGGATTAGTTATGCAATGTGAAGAATGCTACTCAAACTCAAACTATAGATTATCAGGGAATGATCGTGGAAGCCAGATTGGATGGAGCATATAAAAGCAAAGCTATGCATAAGGCAAAAGGCATATCAGATCAAGGGATTGTGAGTTTGAGGTTAGCTTATGGCTAGAGCCATCTGGTTGTGCTACGTGTTTAGGGTGTACTTAGGAGGGAATGTTAATTTTTCATAAGATATGTAACCTTAGGGATCAATGGTGACTTTTGAGATCTTGGTAGAAGTTGTAATGACTTTTTGATGTTAAGATATAAAGGGGTAGTTGTGCTTATGCACAAGATAGATGTAGACGGGTGTAATCAGATGTAAGAAATAGAACTGGGTTTTGGCAATGAAGAAGTCAAACGGTTTGCCAATTTGTTTGTTGGTGTTTCATGCTCTGAAGCTTTAACATGTTATGCTCACCATGTTTGGTTTATGAAGGATGTTTGCTCTATTGAGTAATTTGTGCAAATGTTGTTCATCTTTGTTTATTGAGAGAGAACGTAGAAGTTAGAGAGTTGTTAGAACAAGAGTCAAAATGGTTGTCATCTTGTAAATTTCTTTAGGACATACACTAGTTTACCGCTAGACATCACCAATACCGACTATCTTGAATGCAGGTCATTACGCAAACATACAGATCGAGTCATATAGCGATAGGAGTGAAACCACTCTCTATGAGGTCACGTGAAAGGAAGCCCCTTAATCTATCAACCAACATTGAGTATATCCTGACAAAGCATTAGTCAGCTACTATGAAGCATCCAAGGAAGAGGTTGCCAATACAAGATCATGAGATACACATGTCAATCTCCTTGATCTTGATACGAGACTTGCTAATAGGCACAATGTTGTGATCATCATTCTTGTCATGCACTTTACCCTTCCCCTTTTCCTTGTGCTTGTCTTCACACATTTTATGGCACTGTGGTCAAATATATATACGACATGCTTTTCCACAATAATGACAAGTAAGAGTGGATTTATGGCCATGGGACTTACTACGAGACTATCCACGTGTCTTAGATTGAGACCTTTGAGAGTCTCTACCATGGCCAGTTCCATCCTATCAACTTCTCAGAATTAATGCATGTGACGTACAGGAAGCATCTAGATTCTTTCGTTCACCTCATCTATCAAGAGTGCACTCTCAACATCCTATAATTTTAGCCCATCCTTAGCACATAGAGCCTTATGGAAAGTGTCCCACAACTTAGGTGGAGTACCAAGCAAAAATAAAGGATACAAAATATCCTTGAACTCAATCTCTTGCAAAGCTAAAAGGTTGATGATAGAGTGAAACTCATTCAAGTGTGTAGACATAGAAGTCCCTTCCTTCATGCAAAGGTCCATCAACTATTTCAACAAATATATTTGAAATGCAGGACTCTGCTTGTCATAAAGATTGTTAATTTGTGCCCAAAGCTCATATGCACTCTGATTTTTAGTCCACAACATTGTAGTAAACTTGCTCAGAGAGAGATAAAATGATAGTGGACTTGCATGGCTCATCCAGTTCATGCCAATCCTTAGCTGCAATATTTTCAAGTTTGACAACCCTATTTTTGAGTGGTCTAACCTGCAATTTTCACACTCAAACCTACTATATCTGGGTCTTCCAATAGCTGTAGTTGGTCTGTTTCTCAATATTGAAGATCACACTATCTTGAGAACCACTAGCCATAATGAGACCAAGCAAGTGCACAAAAGGGAAAAACATGCTAATGTAATTTTCTGCAAATTAGCCCCAAAACTAGTGCTAAATCAAGCAAAAAACAAGAGATACTAACAAAATAATGAGCTATCCACAAATTGTAGTCCGAAACTATCAAGACAAGGTAACTACTCTCATAAACAGTGCAGAGAACTGCAATGGTAGCATGCTAAAAAAGAAATCAAAGCCAAGTATGAGCTATCACTAATGAACTGCAAATTGTAATTGCCAAGGATATCTTACGCAATGCGGGGTATATACGAACAACTAACAGTTAACAAACATGTGACTAGTATCCAAAGCTGTCAACCTCTAAGTGTTAGAGTGGAATACATCCAATGGCATAACAATCATGCATGTAGTAGGTCTCATAGGAAACAAAAGAGACTTGCTAAAGGTACAACCAAATGAGCAAGAGTAATAGAAGCTCAATACATAATCATGCTAGGTCTATGCATCACTGATAATGATCTGATAGAGGTAGGTGCTAGCCCATAGAAAAATGTCAAATCAACCCACTTGGTATCCACTACATACATACATCATGAAGAGAACATAGACATGAAGTGAAGATCCCATGGTCTCAATGAAATGAGCTCAAGCTCAACTACAATCCAATGCGCAATAGAACATCCAATGTCAAGTAAGTGGCTCAATACATAAAGCAAAATGGCTCCCACTAAAGAAAAAGTTGAATGCCAGACAAGAAAATAAAGCTCAAAACATCATGTGAATGGCATCTATACATTTAAGATACATGTAGCATAAGGTAGGAGCATCAAATCTAGTAAAGATCTTCAAGCCCATAGTTGTAGCATCTAATGAAATGAATGACTACTAATGTCAAAGCATCCAAACTTCAATATCAGCTTAAGAGCATATCAAGAGCATAACCAAGTATGTGGCTTCAATGACATACATCAGTGTATCCAATATATGTCCCAAATAGCATTGAGTAGCAATAGCATAAGCTTTTCCAAGACAAAATGCCATTCAACCATATTATTACAGCAAGGAAATCTATGAGAAAACTGAGCCAAAAGTGTGCCCAAATTAGCTTAATAGCATCTCACATCAATGACATAGCATCTCCAAGTGATCGAGCATCAAATAGACATCCCAAGAAGCATAAGTGACATCTAGACAATGAGGTAACCGTTGTCTTGAACTGTATTATAGCAAGTTGCCATGTTTGCATAGCCAATAGCTGAAGCTTGATGACTTAAAGCCAATGCTCAATGTCAAATATTAGTGCCAAGGGTGTCGAGATGATTGCCTGAGGGCCAATGACCATACGAGAGGTAGAGGAGATGCCAAATGGGGCAAGAAGAGGAGCAGGGACAATAGTCGCAAACACACTACTTGCATCCCCTCTTACTGCTACTTATACTTCCCACAAGAGGGCCCAAAAAAATGATTATTATAGCTAGGGGAAGGCTTGGAGCCTTTGATCACCTGGAAGGAGAAGAGCACCAACTCATAGCTCTCCAAGCTGAGCCATGGCTACCATGAAACTTGTAAACTATAGGGTTTAGGACACAAGACTAGTTGAAGGGAGTGAGCCTGAAGTGGAAGCACACAAGAGAAAGCAAGAGCTATGGTGGAGAGAGAGAGAGAGAGAGAGAGAGAGAGAGAGAGAGAGAGAGAGAGAGAGAGAGAGAGAGAGAGAGAGAGAGAGAGAGAGAGAGAGAGAGAGAGAGAGAGAGAGAGAGAGAGAGAGAGAGAGAGAGAGAGGAGAGAATGTGGGAACTCCAACAGTCACAACGTGTGACCAGCCTTCCCTTATTCAAATGTCATTGAAAGAATAAAGAACGAAGTGATAGTGATAGGCGCCCACCACCTGCAATCTACAGGTGTGTGGGTATACTGTTAGTGTAGTTACACATGGGTGGCTATGTATAGGCACCTTTACCCCCAACATGCCCAACCAATTCATTACTAGAAGCATTGAAATGGGAGTCCTATTTCACTTCTAGGATCTTACTTGTTTGACAATGGATTTGGGTTTATTCCGCAATGTATTTGCCTATGGGTTAGCGCTAGCTCAAGTTGTCTTTGATCATCTCTCTCTCTGTGTTGACCATTATCTTGGTTATGTTGCTAGACACATGAGTCCTATTTCACTTCTAGGATCTTACTTGATGAGAATGGATATGGGTCTATTTTTTACTACAAGCAATGAATTTTCCATTGATATTTAGCAATCTAGCAAGCACCTCTATGGTAAGCAATAGTCCAGCAAGATAAGATGCCAAATCCATGTCAAGCTATAGTTTGTGATCCTTTGCTGAGGATCTATTACATATGTTGTTGTCCTTAACTTGCTCAACCAATGCATGAATGAAAGCATTGATTGCACACTTGTAAAGTTGCAAATAATAGGAGAAATGTGACCAATTATGTTGTTCTTAGACAAGTCCAAATTTAGAAGTTATGAAAGATTTCCAATCTCTTCTTGTATGTCCCTATCAAAACCATTATTGTGTAGATCTAGACAAGAAAGCCCACCCAAGTGCCCATTTAAGTTCCTTATTGCACTCAATATTGCCCCACTACAAGTGTTATGACTAAGATTCATGACACCTAATTGGTACCACAGTGTGCTATCAAATAACATCATTCCAAGGGTAACACTATTGATTCCCTTGCATGTGAAAGTTTATGATGCTGCTCATCTGTAATGGAAATGTTTTTGTCTAGCTCATTTTTACTCAAGTCAAGATGCTGAAGTGATGATAATTTGCTAAATTCATTAGGTAGAGACCTAACAACTTGTTCCCTGAAATATTGATACTAAGAAAGCTACCAAATTCACCCAGAGCCAAAGGAATTCCACCTTCAAGCTTATTGAAAGCTATGTTTAGACCCTTAGAGTTTGTGCAAAGTACCTAGTTGCTTTGGAACATTGCCAATAAAATTGTTTCTCAATAGATCGAGGTTGCTTAGATTGGTAAGATGGGATATGTGCATTGGACTGACTTCAAATAACTGGTTGGTATTTAGGTACAAGACCACCATTGCAATACAATCCCCAATTGAGTATGATATGCTTCCTAACATGAGATTCTAGGAAAGTTCAAAGTAGCCATGGTGTTGGACATAAGCTACTACTTTGGATGGATGCTCATACTAGAACCCAAAACATACTTCTACTAGAATGGGGCCATTTAAGGCATTGTGTGAGAGGATGCGACACTCCAAACTTACAAGCCTTCCAATCGGTATTCTCTCTTCTTGACCTTAGCACATACAATGTACAAGATAAAAGATTGCCCAAAATGTACATTCAAGGAGGGATGGATATAATGATATCTGCATACATATATTTGTGTGAGATGTTAGCTATTCTCTCTTATTGGCTCTCTCAGCTTATAGATGTACAAGATGAAAGATTGCCCAAAATACTAGATTGCTTGTATGTACCAAGTTGGGGATTTCTAGACAACCTAGTTGCACCAAGTTGCTTAAGAGAGGATAAGCTTAGGACTGTACTAGATAGCCTACTTATACCAAGCTAAGGATTGTGCCAAATAGCCTGCCTATATCAATTGTCTCTCCTCTTACTATAGTTGCTATGGTGCCCTCAACTGGTAGGATCTTATAAGTTTTTTTGAGTTTGCTCTTGGATGTTTTTTAGCTACACCTATAATCTAGATTTGAAACTTCTTGGATTTTTGGCTATACATGTAATGAACAATGCATTACACGGGTTTATGCTGTGAGACTAAGCCTCTTCCTAGTGATCCAGGATTGTAGGCATGCTATTAGTCATTTACTGGAATTGCTTCAAACTATTTTGATAGATATAGATAATTGCATGTCAAGCTTCATATTTGCAAGCATAATTGGCTCAATAATTCCAATCCATATTGTAAAGTACCTCACTACATAGAGAGCATTAGTGAAGTTGGTGTTGATCATCCCTCTCCCAGTGTTGGCCATTATCCTGGTTACAGTGCGGGAAACAAGAGTCCTACTTCACTTCTAGTGTCTTGTATGACAATCTAGGCTATGGATATTTGGCCTCAATCAATCTCATTGGATCCATGATGCCTATTTGCTACCAAAACTAGGCTTTCCTATGCATGCAATTGGTCACTGTTGGATGTTACTTGATCTTAGCATATAGACTATACAAGATAATCAAATAAATTCTTCAAGATAATCAAATAAATTCTTTCTTCATATGCTTCAATAATTAAGGTCAGATGCCAAAAAACTTGAAACCACCCAAATTCTTTGGAATCAAGCACACATGAGAAACTACTAAGCTTGATAATAGGGAAAAGTAAAAGAGAGAATTTTGATCTAAAAATCAATGTGCGAAATCCAACATCACTTACAATCTTTGATCCATATACGTTTGATCATTTGTGAGTGCAATTGGAGTTGCCATGAAAAGTGTCTTTCAATGCTCCATAACAAGGTTGAGGTTTTGCTTGATTGGTTGTGCTTGTGAGAAGGGACCTGGTCATGCATGCGAGAAGGGACCTTTCTTGAATCTTGGATTTGGGACATGCAAATTTTTTTTGCTATTTTCTTGAATCTTGGTTCTTTGGAGGAATGTTTAGCTTGCGTTTAATCAACATAACAGTTTTTATTTGCATCTTTCTTTTTCTTAAAATTTCCAAAGATTTTGTCCATGGATTAAAATTTTATTTGCTATTTAACCCTTGCCCATCTAGTGAACATTTAAAAGAGAAGATTAGAATCAATGAGCTTGCACACATGCAAGCAAGCACTTTACAATATGCCAATCATAATTTAATGGAAAAAATATTAAATTGCCACATTTTAACTTTATTTGGTCAAGTGTGAAGTACCAATTTGTTTTAAATGTGAAAGGGCAATTGGGCATCCAAAGAAGTGTGCAATGCACGTAAGATGTCTTTATCTAAACATCAAGCATAGACCATGTATGAGAATATGAATAGATGGATATGCATAATGTTTGCATATTTCTTATGTTATCATATTAAAATCTCCATACTTACTACATCACATTAGAAGTTCTATACATCCTCCCCTATGTATTACACAATTATGTTTGGTGCAACGATGGCTGAAGGAAAGCTTATTATGTGTTCATTGCCTATACATGGAAAAGTGTGTTTCTAGATGAAAAACATGCAAGAGGAGATTGAGATATAGGCTACACTAATAACTCTCCTAGACTCAGTATCATAGGTTGGGGCATATGATTCTAATATGATTGCACTAAGGGTTAAACTTTGCTTAGTTTTATAAACATGACTATTTTCTATCACTTATAGGATATTAGTTTGATTTGCTATATACTTATTTTACTAGTTATAACTTTATATATATTTATATATAAAATTAACAGCCTAATTTGGATCCCGTACTCCCTACATTGTAATTAGAAAAAATTCATGCATTTACTAGGTAAGAGTCATTTTACTAGCTATAGCTTCATTCTTATCTAGTAAAACTAAGAACCTAGTTTAGATATGAAAATCCCTACATGCTAACTAGTAGAATTCATTCATTTACCAGATTGTGGGTATGTTTACTATGTAGTCTTGTGTCTAAAGTTTCTTGTGAATAAATTATGCTGCTATGATGCTAATGAATGGTTATTACCACATGCATATTATTCATTGGGTGGTAATCATGCTATTTTTGTTGGTTGTCAATCACCTCATGTGAGAGAGAATGCAACTAAGTTGAATGGTCATTGCCATGTGCATATCGTTGCTCAAATGGTCATATCCTATTATGCCTTCACCTTAAAGCTAAGTGTGGCACAAGCAATATTTTACAACGCATTGTATATACTTACATGAAAATTGAAAATCACAAAACAACTATGGAAGGCCCTCAAACCTATATGTGACCTTCGTGTGCTCTTGGGTAACCTAGATATACAAACACGATATACGAACATGTTGGCCTTCTCTGTGCTCCTCTTTGATTTCCATGCCTTAAATCATATAAGTGGCTCTCTATACACATAAAGTGAACATATATAATCATACACATATCTACATGATATATCATGGTGAGATATATCAAACTTGATACCTATCCTACAAGACTTTTCATATGATTATTCCTATGCTATTAATTTTACGTATTCGAAAAGAAAGTATAAATACAGGCTCTTAAAGTGCTCTCTTTTCCCACAAGCTATAGGTAGAGAATGTATGTGAACATGCATGGAGAGAGAGAGAGAGAGAGAGAGAGAGAGAGAGAGAGAGAGAGAGAGAGAGAGAGAGAGAGAGAGAGAGAGAGAGAGAGAGAGAGAGAGAGAGAGAGAGAGAGAGAGAGAGAGAGAGAGAGAGAGAGAGAGAGAGAGAGATGCAACACGGCTCTTCTAATTGGTGATGTATGGCAATTTAAGGATGTCACCTAGCATCATCTTGAAGTCCCTCACCTTTAGAAGGCATAGAGGCCATGCAAGCATTACCCATAGATAGAACTTAGTTCCAAACAATGGCTATTGTGTGTGTGTGTGTGTGTGTGTGTGTATATATATATATATATATATATATATATATATATATATATATATATATATATATATCTCTCTCTCTCTCTCTCTCTCTCTCTCTCTCTCTCTCTCTCAAATGCTAAGGCTTGCCTATGTTCAATTTTTAGGATATTCTTTGGCTAGATATTCATTGGTTAATCCTCAAACATTTAGGGATGTGGTCAAACTTTACAACATCTTTAGGCTAATTCTAACAACATCTAAGAGTTAAACATGCTTGAGATGCGTAGTTAGAAAGAACTCAATAAATATCATCACGAAATTTGTCCCCTTAAGCTAACCATGTGATCTAAATTTGCAAGGGTCCCACACCTAGCATGACCTAATCCTATTGTCTTAGAAGGGAATTTAGTGAAGTAACTAAGTTACTTAGATAAGATAATGCCAAGTAGGCCAATTTGGTCATGCTTGAGATTTATTTAAAACCTCTTTCAAAGAGAGGTTTCTCAAGGATTATGTCATATTCCAAGTTCTAAATGTTGGGAAATTCTTTTGTTTGTTCTTCATGTAAACTCCTTTGGTAGGCACATTAATGTCAAGTGTTTGGTATTTGATTTGCCTTGACTTGATCTTGTTTTATCACTTTTACCATTTGAAGTTAAGTGATTGGTTTAGTCTACTTTAAAGGTATGAAAAAACCTATGGTGAACAACAAAGCATGCAATATTGCACGCACGCGTGTGCACACACACACACACACACAGATAGACAGACAGACAAACAGACACACACACACACACACACACACACACACACGTATATCACCACCACATGTTGAGTGTTGATAATTTTTTGTGAGCTATTGCATAGTTGCTTCTCTTTGCTCAAAGAAATTTAAAGCACAACCTTGTGAGCTTTGCAATGATGCAACGGAGCGAAGTGTGATTAACGGGCATGGAGGGTGGCCAACTAGTTTTTGCTAGCTATTGTGGAGTTGCTTCCCTTTGCTCCAAAAAATTCGGAGAGAGCTAAGTGCAACCTCGAGCGTTTCACAATTATGTCAATTGTATTGTATGATGAAGCATGGTTAGCAGGCTTAGAAGGTGGCCAACTAGATTTTGTCAATTGCTTTCCCTAGAGGCCTGTGTGTGGGTGTGTAAAGAGCACTTACAGCACGCCCATATTTGTTCGCAGACAGGTTAGCCAGTCGCAGGCTGGTGGACTGTCGTGGACAAGGCGGACTGGGACGATCTTCCGAATACGCTTCTGTAGTTTTGGGCTGTGTGGCGTGGACTGTTAATAGGCTGCCAGGTGGCGCCACGGGGCGTGGCAGAACGATGCGTAGAAAGGAAGGCAGGCAATGGCAACCTGCGGGACGCAGGCGAGAATCTTAACCGAGTTTCATGCATGCATTGGGCACGTACGATCGACCGGCATCGTCTCACCCCCCTCCTGCTGAAACCCTAGAAACAGACAAATAGAGAAAAACACACACAGTGTCTTCCGGCTCTCTGGGCAGTGGGGACTGAGGACCAAGAAGAAGAAGAAGAAGAAGAAGAAGAAAAGCAGGAACAGCAAAAGACGACGAAGCAGGAGGCCAGTTAGGAAAATGGACTCTCGGTTCCATCAGCACAAGGCTGAAAGAAGTTGGATCATGCGACACAGCAGGAGGCTCTCTCATAAAACAACGGCCATATTCGCCTCTGCCGGCTGCTGCAGTATCTCTGCATCCTGCCAGCTGGCGAGGTCAGCCTTCTGTCCTGCTTTTGCTTTTTGTTTATTGCATTGTGCTCTGCCCACCTTCGATGAATTTGAAAATTGACAATGTGAACATCTTCCTGTCAGAGTTGCTTGCAGTTTCTTTTTGTTTAAATTATTACTTTCTAGATTATGCGCATCTCTTTTTATCTTTTTCCTTCAAAATCCCAACAAATTCCTCGTCCCAACCAGAGGCTGAAATACATCTTCTCACAGATCTTATACAACCCCCCCTAATTCCTCTTTCAGGTGCTGCAGCGTCCAAGCACCTGAAAGAATAATTAGGGTTATTTGAGATGCTGCAGCCTCAAAGAAGGATTACCAAAAGTGAGTTTACACCCCGGATTGGCCATTGGGATTGTAGACTCCTCTCATTTTGACTGTCTCCCTAACGTGTCTGAGGCAGCCATGGCGTACTACAACAGAGCTCAAGATGACGACTTCCCTATCGGACAGACTTTGTCCTATACTCCCACCTGGGTTGTGGCTTGCGTCATGGCAGTCTTCGTGCTGGTCTCCTTGATAGTCGAGCGATCCATTCATCTCATCTCCCGAGTAGGTTCTTTCCTTAGAATCATTCAGTATACAGGATTGGGCCTCATCTTCATTTCTGGCTCATCATCTTTCAGCTAAGCTTCTTGCATTTCTCTTTTCATGTCTGCAACATTGTTCTTTTTCAGTGGCTTTGGAAGACAAAGCGGAAGCCACTGTATGAAAGTCTAGAAAAGATGAAGGAAGGTACACATTTATTCATCTGATCTACTACAAACTCATTTTAATGGTTCACATGTAAAACTGGAGTTGCTCGACATATCATCCCATACGGGACTTTTCTTTTGGGGTTCTTGAAATGCAGCCTTTGCTACATGCAATTGTCTCTCCAATGCAGCAAACGTTCCTGCTGCAGATTGAAGTTTTTTAAGTTGGTAGCATACCAGTCTCCCATTCTTCTAAAGAGCTGGAAAAGGGTCACATTTTCCACCAGCTAGCTCATGTCTTATATGGAACCGCTTGTCTTGTTTGGCTGAATGTTGTGCATTTATGATCACCCTTTGATAGATAATTACTTATTGCTCCATGGGTTTTGCATTTGATCATGGATGCATCTATTGGTTTGAAGACCCATTTTCATTTTAGTTGTGCGGATTGGGAATTTGAAGCTGGTTATATTAGATGGTCCTTGAAGATACCTAGTACACCAATAGATACCTTTATGGGTAGTGAAATTATGTCTGTGCAGAGAACTCTGAGTCTTGATCCAATCTTGACTCTTGATATATTCCTGTGGACCTTCCATGTCATTACCTTCGATTGTTTGGAATTAGGGTGATACCTTGACACTGTAGGTTTAGGGTGTATCCACAGAGATGACACACAATTACATGCCTTGCAAAATTACTCAGGGATGCAATGTCCTTGATTGCATGCCCGTGAGACATATGTACCGAAAAAGAAAGAAATAGTAGTAAAACAATCAATTCTAAAAAGAACACATTGACAGAATCAGTATGAAAAAGAGTAGTGTACAAAGCCTTTCAGTCATCCTCCAACTCTCTGTTGCAGTGCTTCTTACCTGAGGACTTTCCAAGGTAAAAGCCGGTTAAAAGTTTACCTGAAACCGGCATTCCATATCCCAAAGTGTACTGTACCCTATTTGTGGACACACAAACTACAGCAAAACAGTAAATTCAAAAACAATAAAATATTCATGAAGGGAGCTAGAATGCTTCTACTCAAGACAATGACTCCTGTTGGCCCCAAGCTTCTTACCCTTTTTGTATTTCTTCAGATTATGAAGAGATCCTCCGAACTGGGGTACAATATGCTGAAATTCCTGCAGTTTCTCACTACAGAACTGATCTACCAATGCTTACTGACCCTGGCGCTGTCATAGTTGGACTTGGACCAACTTTGGATCCACTATAGGCCTATGTGTAGGCTTCACCCTCCTAAACCCTAAAAATGGCAGCAGTGATTTGAGCAAGTTCTCAGAGCAATCACATCCATGGGTATCTAGCTTTGTCCCCTTGAACCTCCTTATTGTTTCTCTTGAAAACATGCATGTTTGTTGTGACAAAACTGTTTAGAATTGAGTTTGTTCATCACATAAGTGCTGAGAAACTCCTTCAGTGCTGAGATATTTGAGGAATGGATGAGATCTAACCTCTAAATCTGAGAACATTCAAACTGCAAGAGAAAGAGAGGAAAAACAGCAGCAAACCCTGCTGATTACGGTTCTCCAAGGATGCCTAGCTGAGTCCCCTTGCAAAGATGATTGATATAGCTGCTGCCCTGCCTCAGCAACAAGCTGTTCCTTCAATCTCCATTGCTGGAAGCTGGTGTTGGGTTTAACTCCTACATTCCACACAGTCATTTAGTATAGGTGTTAAAAAAGGGAGATTTGAACCCATGTCAGTGGGTTAATAAAATAAATGGTTAACCACTAGGGTAGCCATTTGGAGAGAGAGAGAGAGAGAGAGAGAGAGAGAGAGAGAGTGTGTGTGTGTGTGTGTGTGTGAGTGCATGCATGTGTGTGTGCATGCGAGCGAGTGAACAAATGGCAAGATGATCCAGTCTAAATCCATCACCACCTATAAAATCCCACAAGATGCAGTTAGTACTTTGGGTTGTCCTTTAAATGGCCAAACTTTTTCTAAAATTGGCATTGCTTTAAGTCTGGCCAAACTTTAATCTTAATAAAGTCTTGCTACCCAAACTTTCATTAAATGAAAGTTTCAAGCGTTTAATCTGAAAAACTTAGATTTCAAGGTTTCTTGGTCTTGCCCTTAGATTTCAAGGTTTTGAGCTCATCCTTTGGTCTTGCCCTTGTGCCACAAGACCTAGATTCTTCCGAGTCCATGTCTATTGCCCATATTCTTCTTTGCCAGTGCGACAGTCACCATGCCCAAAGCAAGGGGTACTATTAAACTTTTCAATTTAAAAAGTGTAATGTTATTGATGTTACTTACAAACCAATTCTTTCACACTCTGGTGACATACTTCCTCTTGAAACATTCTAAACAACCCTTATTGTATCCAGATCGTGTCCCAACAGAGCATACCAAAGTGCATATACACATGACGAAATACCATTCAACACTATTGTTATATGTATGTTCATACATATGCTGTAAAAACCCAAGTGTTCACTATATTGAATGATGATAAAAGTCTCAAAGCAGATATATTGTTACCTTACAATCTCCGGTGAAATCTAAAAACTCACCAAGCAATCTCTAGATAACTGAGCTTGTTTTTACCAAGGAAGTAGAAGCACCACCCCTCACATGAGTATCAAGCAATGTTCGAGACTTGTGTGCATGTAACAAAGTAACCAAGCAACATTGTTGTCACATGCATGTCCAGACATGTATTGTAGAAGCACGTCTCCACTATATTTATATAGAAGTCTCAAAGCATTTTGTTAGCATACAATACCTTGGATAAAATCTAAAACACCACCAAGTGGCATCTAGATAATTGAACCTGTTTGTACTAAGGAAATAGAAGCACCACCTCTCTCATTAGTAGTAGGCAATGCTCTGGAACTATGCTTTGCTGTGCCTAACCGAGCCATTACTGAAGTCCTCTCAAACTGAAAAGCGTAAAGGTAGAGCTGTAATAACTGAGGTGAATTTGCTAATTCACTTTTCTCCATCCACTTCACATCAATTGATGCATGGTTTTGAAACTTCATCAAATAGCAGCGAGAAACTTTATCCTTGATTTTTCTTTCCATATGTGCCAATATTTGTTTAAAAATTAAGATCTCATCAAGTTCCTCAACATGCGGTTGTATCTCATTAGCAGGGTCTTCTCGCGAGGCTTATGAATGAGCCCATTATTCTCTTTTTCTTTGCCTTTTATTGATGGCCCGGCCTTCGTGGTCTTGTACTTTTTGTTAGGGATTGTGAGGTTGGCTGAGTGCATACTTTTGTTGCTCACCATATACATACTCTTCTTTCAGATTTCAGTCTTCAGCATTCACTCTTTTCTGAGTCCCTCTCGCTGCACTCTCCCACCACACACCCCCACCCTCCTGGCTGCCCTGTGCGTTCCACTCTCTATAAGCCTGTGCATCCGCTTTTGCAACGCTGCACTCTTAACAACTCGAAGGCATTACTCCTTTCTCTGTGTAAGTCTAAGCTTGACATATTTGAGTTCTAGTCATAGGCACCCAATCGGGTCATATAGGTGGAAGTGTACATTATCTTTCTTCTAACCCATTGGGTGGGTGTATAACGGATGACCACTCAAGAGTCGCCTGCTCTCTTGGACTATTCTAGATGTCTTTTAATTACAAAGGGAAAAAAGTTCAATAACTAAGTAAATATGCAAATTCGTTGAAAAGGATACAAATTCTTTTTCTATTATTGAAAACAATCGGGTTGCAATGCTTTATTTTAACTTTGGATGTGGATTTGGCTTTACATTGCAAGGATCCAAAGACTGTTCTTGTGGCAGCTTTCTAATATGGGGCAGCATAGTGTTTACAATGGTAGGCCTTTGGATGTGGATGAGGATGGTTAAAAACATCAAGATGGGATAGGTGCTCTTAAGCTAAGGTTAACACTGGTGTCCAGCATGGGGCTTATATGCTGACTATATGGCCAACTGTGCACGTTATTCTTGTTAATACAACAACGAGAGAGAGAGAGAGAGAGAGAGAGAGAGAGAGAGAGAGATTTGTGTCTGTGTGTGCAGAATTGATGCTGCTTGGTTTTATATCCCTATTCTTGTCATTCCTCGCACACTGGTTCACTCGCATATGTATAGATTCTTCAAGTTACGATTTGGATCTCATTCCATGTAAAAATACAGCAGTTCAAAAGATCTCAGGAAAGGGCAGAGCTCTTATTTCCTTAATGAGATCTGGAAGAATACTTTTGTCTGATGAAAATCAAGACTGTGGAAAGGTTGGAAAAAGCTCATACTCCATTTTTCTACTATTCAAGTATAACTTTTTTACCTGCTTAATGTTATATCAGTTTGATTTAATTACAACCAAAGTTGAAGCTTAAGTATGAGTATCTGTCCTTTGCAGGGAAAGGAGCCTTTTATATCTTATGAGGACATTCATGAAGTGCACCGGCTACTATTTGTGATGGCTATAACACACATTTTCTACAGCTGTATGACTGTGGCACTTGCATTATTCAAGGTATGTTGATTATGTCAGTTACGATAATCTTTTCCTGAGGAATGGCAAGTGCTTTGAGTGATATTTTAAGCTTATTCACGATTCAGAACATGTACTGGTCAGGTCTACAGATGGAAGAGGTGGGAACAAGAGGCACACTGTGATGGCTATGACAGTTTTGCTGGTATACCATTTGATTGAAAATTTGTATAAATTGCTCCTACATAGCTAGATTGTTGTTGTCAACTAGGGCTACTATGAATTGCAGAAAAGGCAAGTTTCTGTTTGATAATCCTTCAAATCTACATCCCAAGATTGGCCAATGATCATGATAAAACTATTCTTCTCTGTTTGTAAAACTGATGCATGAAAGGAATGCTCAAACGTGGGAGCAATTTGCAATGGTTGTATTGTTTATAAGATGCTTACAGCTTTTCATGTTCTGGGATTCTCTTACATTGAAGGCAAACAGGTTTTGGATGGTTATTGAATGCATATCCTGTCATTCTTTGCATATAGTATGATATATGCTTTTGGTCTGTTCACATTCGATGCAACATTTGTGGTTATAAGCTATTCTCCTCTACCTATGTGTGGTAGTAAAACTCTGGTCTGGCAAGTTGGTTGATCCCATATTGTTGCAGTCATATCTAATCGGTTGTGGTGTAGCTGTCTTTTCATGCATGCAGTGTCTAACTGTCATTCTAGCTTTACCTTCTCTGGTTATAAGGCTTGTAATTTTTTACATCTTTAAAGTGACAATTTTTTGATCACACAGATCAAGCTAGCTAGAATGGAATCACTGTTTTAATTTAGACAACTTATGTCAACATGGTTCCATTTCAAGTATGTCTTGTGAACATGAGAGCATAGTTGAACCATCAACCACCATGCATGGACCATGCATGGAGCATGATTTTGAGCACCCATATTTGAAGGTGCTCACAATCTCAGACAGGTGAGGGTGAAATCTTTCCCTAGCCTAAGAGAAACATTATAGTGAGTCTGGTGCCATCTCCCAGTGAGGATTAGTCTGGACTCTTCTGTCTATTGAAAAAAAGCACTCACATCTTGGCTGGAGAACCCGTAATAGCTGCCTTTTAGTGGTACCAACTTGCAAACCAGAGATGATGCCTCAAGGACTGCCACCTTACTTTTTATGGCAAGCTCCATGTTAGGTGCTAACTGAACTGTGCAGAAAGCAGTGGTCAAAGGGGGAGGCAGGGGAGGGGTGCATTGGAGTCCACGGGGGTTGTGCATCAACTGGATACTTTTAGGATTCATGTTGCTTCATTATACTGCTGGGGGTAGGCTCTGACTTGGAGGGCATGGGGAAGACCCATGAACAAACAAGAGAATATGAAGGGGCTTATGGAAAAAGGACTTGAAGAAGGGCAACTAGGCTGAAGGTAAGGGTTCTTGGCTGAAGAAGGCAAGGAGGGGAGAGGAGAGAAGGGGGGCAGGGGGGAAGATTTTTACTTTGGCTGAGGGAAAGGGGGTGATTGAGGAAGAAAGGATGGACAGGGTTAGGGAGAGAGTTGTGCCTGAGGAAGGGAGCAGGTTGAACGAGTGGATCAATGCTAGCAACTTGGTCAAAATTAAAATACTAGTTGAACTCAAAGAGTAGGCAATATTGGAGATCTGTCTGTTGGCTTTTCTTGTTCAAATCTATGTATCGTCGTTATTATTCCTTCACCTGATGTTAAGAGCCTCATTTGACAACTCTAATTAATGAAAAACTTGAAAACATTTACCTGAATTAGATGCGATTTACTTATTGATTGTTATCTCAAAATTTTGAATTAATATCCAGGCATATATAACACTGAATGGCAAATGTGTTTTGGGGCAATCACAGAGATCACGAGGGATACACCTCTTAAAAGACAGTTTATATTTGCACTGTACCACACCTCAGAGCCATGGACTGGGAAGAGGTTTCTTGTCTGGTTGGTAAGTATATATGGATGTACACCAAGCCAATGCAGCTCTTGATAATATGCAAAACATTCCAACATAGAAGAGTCCCTGCCTGTGTGTGCAATGCTGTGTTACAAGGGACATTGGTTATGTTATTTTGTAGCTACTCAAGCCAAGCTCCATAATCCTTTTACTAGATTAACAGTCTTCTTTTACAGGCTTGTTTTGCTAGACAATTTGGCAAGTCTGTGTCACGGGCAGATTATCTTGCTCTTCGATCAGGGTTTATTATGGTTAGTAGCCTCAAAAAATTTTCTCCTTACAAATAACTGCCGAATTTCTAAAATATAAAAGTGATTTGCTGATATATTTGAGATGATGACCTGTTATCCTCTTAAAGGATCACAATCTTTGGACTGAGTACAATTTCCATAACTATGTTGTACGATGCATGGAAGTTGATTTTACGAGCATTGTTGGCATGAGGTCAGTATTTGATCAAATACATTTCAGACAATATATAGAGCCCATCTTTTTCTTTTGAGGCCGAAAGCACAATGTGTAATAAACATAACTTTCATTTTTCTCATCAGTCCACCTCTTTGGGGAGTCGCGGTTGTGTTCATATTATTCAATGTCAATGGTAATATCACAATCTGGTCATCCATATGGAATGTTTGATGTTGTTATGCATGAAGCTGACTAATTTGGCTTGCATGACAGGGTCTAATCTGTACTTCTGGGTTGCATTTATACCTATGATTGTAAGTTTTCTGTATCTTATCACATTGAAATACGACAGGACAGTTCTTGGTACATTAAACCTTAATTTTTTGGAAGTAGCTTGCTTTTTGTCTGGTTTCATTTGGTTGGCTCATTTTTGCACTCTTTTCTTCTTGTATCCTTCTGTCCTTCTCTCCTTAGGCGATATCCATTTTATGGCACTACAAGGAAACCCAAGATCTTTGCATCTCTATGTGGAATTTACTCCTGTTCCATTGCATCCATGGTTAGGCCTTGTATATTTAGCACTATAAAAATCTACTCGTAAATGCAAGGCCCTTGTCTTATGTCATGTGTTATCTGGTTTGTCCTCTTTGAATATCTGCTTTGGCCACTTTATGAAGGAATTGGATTAGTCAAGAGTCATCTCAGAAAGCATGTCTCAGCTCATAGAACTAACCCTCTATTTCTTCTTTGCATTTTGAGAGCTTTTGTGCCATATTAGCCTGCACGACCTCCTGTATAGTGCCTATTAGCTTGCATGACCTCTTGTATGCTGCCTAACATTTACTCTATACATTTCTTCATCTGCTTTTGAACACTCCCTAGCTAGTTGTATAGCATTTTGCAAATCTTGTGTAATGTATTGATGAAACTCTGTGCATTCGAGTTGGTTGTATGCTTGGAATGGCTCCACACCTGGTTGTATTTTTTTTTCTTTTTTCCTTTTGTGAGGAGTCTTAGGTGATGACCACAACTAAGGTGATTATGTGTCCACAAATTGAGGACGATTTTTTTTTTTTTTTGGGTAATAAGGAGGATGATTCACACACACACACACACACACACACACGAAAAACAAGGATGAAGTCATTCTCTTAAGTAATCATAGAAAACCCTTTTTTCATCTAGTGCCTTAGTCAAAGGCTTGCAATTTTGAAAGGAGGATTCACATTGACATAGATGAGAATGGGATGAGGTTTTTGATAGAGAATGTAGGTTTAGTTGAGAGTGTCTACTCATGAGAAATTTCAAGAGGCAGCCATGGTTGCTTGGTCAAGCTCCATGCCAGAAGTGTCGAGACTTGCGACAATGAAGACAAAAATTATGGCATTGATAGAGAGTGGACACAATTATGGCATTAATCGAGGGTATTACTCAGTGGAGATGGCCTATTGTTGTGTGCATGGGAGGTGATGGTGCCATTTGAAAGATGGTTGATAGGCAGTTGCACCACCTTGTAGAGATATGTGAACAAGAGTTGAGGTGTAGGAGCTCAATGAGGATGGTAAGATGCGGGGAGGTCAAAGACATCGAGACATGGAAGACAATGGGGGAGGGTTATTCATAGTTGTTGCACCACCTTGGTGAGACAACTAATATTCATCAAGCAATGTTGAGCGAAGAGAAAAAATGACTTGTCTATTTTACCTATTAATGAATAATATTTATCAATTTTCATTTACATATTCACAAAGAAATGTAAATGTAATTGTGCTTTATTGGTACTTCAAACAAAAATAAAAAAATCTTCAAGATATGGGAATACATTATGGGACATTTTTTGAATACGCAACTTGGCATTAGTGATATATATATTTCAACAATAGCCAACCATCATTCACAATGTAAGCTATACAAATAACACACATCCACATATGTAGGAGTTTGTTAAAATATGTAGATTTGGGTGTTTGTAAAGTGTACTTTAGTGCAGGGGTCACAAAGTTGTGCAAAGTGTGGTCCAAGCGCCTTGTGCCTAGTTCCACTTATTCAAGATTTTGTGCTCTTTTCACAAAGCTCCCTCTTACTTTCTCTTTGTTTGTTAATGCTATAAGTAATTGTCTCATTAAATATATTGAAGGAAGATGTAAAGGATCAAAACACACATCCTCTAAACATATTGATAGTATTAGTTATCATAGTATTATGGCACAATACATATGTGAATTAATAACACTTAAACATGATTAGATCTAAAGCACTAATTCATAATATATGTTCTTTTGTAAACATTTTTTTAATGCATTTTGATGATAGTTCATTGATGGGTAACTCCCACCTTTCAATAGATGTCCCTTAGGTTCTAAAAAATGACATTCGTTAATGTTATTTGATGTGTAGATTTTTAGCCACGTTAGTCGACTTGTCGCATTACAGGGTCAAAGAGGAAGAAATCCTTCAATGGGAGATTTGTTTTCACACACACACACACACACACACACACACACCTCTCTCTCTCAGAAATCCTTCAAAGGGAGATTTGTTCTCTCTTTCACACACACACACACACACACACACACACACACACACACACACACACACACACACACACACAACCAACTCTCTCTCAGAAATCCTTCAATGGGAGATTTGTTCTCTCTTTCACACACACACACACACACACACACAAAACCCACCTTTTAATGCAAATGTTGGTGTTTTTGATGTCTTTTAAATGAGTATTGGAACATTGAAGTTGAATACTTGGAGCATTAAAAACATACTTAAAAAGCTTAAAAGGTTATGTGTAATGAATAGTGTTTTGTATGGTTGGTTGAGATCTAATTGCCCAAAATATTTTTGCAGCACATGACCTTTCAATATTCAAGGTCATCTTAGGTTGCTTGATTCTAGGGGTTCAATTCTTAGTTTGGGTATTGTTAACCTATTTTAGAAGGATTCATGATGTTAAGAACCCTAAGATCCACACCAAAATACCGTCTTGAGGAATTTATAGCTTAGTGGTCTATATTGTTTAGGTTTATAGCATTTTCGTGGATCTAAAGATGATGTAAGCCAAATATAATGAAGTAACTCCATTGCATCTTTGTTTATCAAATGTAAACATGTCTATAATGTTTAGGTTTATAACATCTTTACGTATCCAAAGATGATGTAAGTCAAATATGATGAAGTATCTCCACCTCATTTGAAAAAGGTATGCTTATCAAATGTGAACTTGTTAACCTTCATTTAAGTATGTCTATCTCTTGTTAAACTTATTTTCATGATTTTTTTTAAATGTGATGTTGGTTCTCATTTTCTTGCTTTGTGTCAAGTTTCAATAAATTTTCCTCATCATATTGTATAAGATACTTTAGTGGATACAATATACAAGGAAGGCTTTGTGGAAATTTTTGCTTTGAAGCTAACCAACGTGAGCTCTATTTTTTTATAATGAATGTAAAAGATAAAGAACATAAAAAGCATCCTCTAACTTGCTAAATATTCATGATGCAAAATTAGCTATCTAGAGATTTGTCATTTGTCATTGAGCAAGCAAAGTTTGGACATAAATATTACACAACATTTGATTCTATGGATTAATTTAGAAAAAAAAAACTTGTAGTGAAGGCAAGGCTCCATTTAATTTGCATCAAGATACATTAATTATGAGTAAAATCAAGTATCTTTATTTTATAGTGTGGAAAGATTATGGTGTCAACTGCTTGGAATTTTAGAACTTAAGGACAACCCTTTTTGGTTGAATGCAAACTTTTTCTTGTCCACTTGCTTGGAATGAATTAATTGGAAGTTCAAAGAACATAGAAAACATCGTAGAACTCAATAATATAAGTTTCTTTCTCAATTGTATTTAAATGTAGAATGTAGGTGTTCACATTTTCTTCTTACCATTGTGCACATACTCCAAAAAGGAATATTGCGGATCTCCTAATAAGCTTAACTTAAATTAGATAATAAAATTAGCATGGAATGAACAACAATGAATTCCATACTCTAATCTTTTTGCATAATTTGATATACGAGTATTTGTATGCAAGAGCTCATCTCCAAAAGCTTGACTAAGGTGCACTTCAATCATTTTAAATTGCTCTATTTGCAATGTCCTTGAGGTTTATAATATATTGTATTGATAATTGATGACCATGCCTTAAGATGAAAATACCCAAAGGATAAGAATACCCTTTTTGGATATACACATGGATTGTCATAATTTCTAGAATTTTGACAATTACCTCCAATATGCATATATATGCTTTATCTCACTAAAAGAACCTATATAATACATAAAATATTATATATGTCCTCCCTCATTAAATTGCTACAATGCATTCATAATAGAATCTATCACAAACCATGAAGGATAAAAAATTAGTTTATATTTACAAAAGCCTATGGAGATTATTGACTAAGTAGTATGAGGTTTTGTGAATAAGGGATCACTTAATATTCATTGTCATATAGTCCATCCATAAGATAGTCAAAGCATTCATTCTTCAAAATTTACACGATTGTATTAAGTTCATGAAGAGAAAAGTTATAATATAGAATTAGAATTGCACTTATTGTTAATTTAGGTGCACAATCAATCTTCAAATCCCTTGATTAGATAAGATTAAATGAATGCCAAATAATAATGCATAGGAAAATTTAGCCTCATGCGATCAATGGATGCCTCATACAATGGGCTAGGCTCAAGTGAGAAGTCTTGGTAGCAACCACGGATAAGATCTTTAGAGTATTCTATAGAGCCTTGTCAAGGATGTAGGATTGTTGTCTTGAAATTGGTCTTAACTATAGGCTTTGTATATACCCCCTTTTTTTTTCCGATATTGATAATATCATTCTACCAATGCATTATTACAATCAAAGAGATGATGTTAAGTATGATTGGCATTCTCCTATAATCCTTATGAGCATCTCTTGATATTCGAAAATGGCCCAAAAAATTTGTGTCTTTTCAAGTTCTTGTTTTTCCTTTTTCCATCTTGTTTTATGAAGTGTGCCTTTAGTTGCGCTTGATAGCACTCCAAATCACCACATTAACAAATCAAGCTGTAAAAGTTTGAGAGAGAGAGAGAGAGAAGACACAGCAACTCCAATATGACTTTTGAATTACTTTGAAACTATGAGGGTTCATTCTTGGAAAATCACATAAAATGCATGGTCTTTAATCTTATTCTCAATTGTAGATCAATGTTTTGCAAAGAAAGAGAGTAATAACATACAAAAATATGTGGAAAAGATCTAAAGCCTCTTCTCAATTAGAGGTGAATGTTATGCAAAGTAGTGTGATAACAACAATATAAGAAGAAGAGCTATCAAATCATACATACATATGTATGTATGTATGCAACACGCACACACACACACACACACACACACACACATCGTATGTATGTATGTATGTATGTAAAACTAGCGTGGCCTTCGAGACTTGAGCATATAGTACAACTACATTGACGTCTCATCAAAGAGTATAAGAAGCCTGAACTTTGAAGGTCTTCACTCGGGCCAGTTTCAATATGGAATTATAGTGAGAAGTTGAAGAATCACCTCCATCTTGGGAGTCGCGTAACTATAGGGTGCATATTATGTATTTGCAAAATGCAAAAGATAGCAAACTATCTCATCAATATGGTCAGGATCACCCCCTCTTGATGGTGATGAAGGCGGTGACCCCCCTTTATTGGTGATGGTTGTCAAGGTTTGGGAGGTCGATGATCATCGAAAGATCTATAAATCTAGCTACCTCATTGGTTGGTGACCCACAATTTGCAAAAAATAGGCCCTTGAATTAAATCGTATCCAAACAAGTGAATCAAACAAAAATTTGCACATTAAAATGAATGTGAGAGAGAGAGAGAGAGAGAGAGAGAGAGAGTGTGTGTGTGTGTGTGAGTGTGAGTGAGTGAGTGAGTGTGTGTGTGTGTGTAAAAATGGGATTTGAACCCACAACAAGTGGTGACAGCGATAGATGCATTTAATTTAATTAAATAGTAATCAATATGATTACCCTTTACGAGGAAAAACAGACTAGAGGTACATTTTTATGCAGCATTTAATTTGACAGTAAATTACCCTTTGCCCTTTATGGGGAAACAAACCAGAGATACATTTCATGCAGGTTGTTTTGGGCGTCGGTACGAAATTGCAACATGTGATTGCAACTTTGACAGCCGAGAAGCTACACTCGGGGGTAAAACTAGGCCGGCAACCTCATGATAGACTGTTTTGGTTTAGAAACCCAGAGTTTCTGCTGTGGCTCCTTCACTTCATATTGTTTCAGGTATGCCGGCGTGTGTCTCATGAATCATCAAAGTAGCAGGAAGTTCATCAGATTATTTGGAGGACACATCAATATTCAGTATCTGGCACCTCCTCATCTCTGATTCTCTGATCTGTTGGTTTCATCAACACAGAATGCGTTTGAGCTTGCAACTTTCCTTTGGGCTTGGGTATGTACAATCACACACAGATCTTTTTTATCCCATGATTTCCAGAGTCTTCAAATATCTCGCTGCTCCATTTTGTAGCACTAGGTTTGTTTGCTGCAAGTGGGCAGAACAGTAGTACCTCATTGCATAATTTCCCCCTCAGGCAGTGAGATTTTAGATAGTACTTGGTTTGCTGTTTTCAAAGTTTAGAAACATCTCACAGAATGGTTGCATGCATTGTTCAATCAACAAATCAAATGAGCTGCTCAGGCAGAGGTCTATACTCTGCAGACAAATTCTCAATCAAATCAGCTGCTCAGGAAGGGGTCTATACTCTGCAGACAAATTCTGATTCTCTTTGCCACCCTGAGATAAGACACACACGCACACCTGAACCCCACAAGTGGTCCAGACTCCAAATATTAGCTGAGAGAGTGAGCAAGAGCCACATGGAGATAACACACACGCACCGCTATGCCCACCAGGGGAGCACCTCCCTTCCAAATATTAGCTGAGACTCGAGAGAATGGGCAAGAGCCACACTCTGATAAGAGGCACAGGCACAGGCACAGGCACAGGCACACGCACATGAAAGCCCACCAGGGGGAGCACCTCCCCTCCAAATTTTAGCTAAGAGAGCAAGCAAGAGCCACGCTGGCATTTTTCTGGTGCACAGGTAGGACAGCTCACAAGCTGAATGAACCGTGGAGCTTGATCACACTGGTTTAGGGAACAAACTTCTCTGATACAGACATATTGAGATCTTCAGACTCCAAAAGGCTGTTTTCAGCTGTCCCCAGCATACCCAGGCAACGGGGCTGCAAATAATCCAGCCTTGTGTTTTGCTCCGGAAGTCCCCTTTTCAGACCTGCCCTGCCATGTTCTTCATACAGGTCTGTAGCTGGACAGTTAGTTCCCATTTCCTTCTTCAAATAAGATCTGCCCTTTTGTGTTTCGCAAGGTCTGCAGTGGGAGCAGCTTTTTCCAATCACTTTTCCCAAAATCAGGCTGTACAGGTTTCATTTCCAGTTTGGTACATCCTGGAAGCAGTAAATGCGGAATCCCTCTGGTTGCTTGTGTGTGAGATTTGCCGACATCACTGCTAGACTTCTCAAGCAATGGCAAGGGTGAAGTCCCAGATTCAGGAGGCCTTCCACAAGGCTACACCAAAGGTCTTAGTAGAAGCTATATAAAGCATGAGCAAGGTTCAACTTTTATAGATGTTGAACAGGTCCTGTGAAGGCACCCATGCTGGTCTTCTGATGCGAGTTCCGTAGGAGGCTGCTGTACAATGAATCTTTCAGGAAACTATCCAATTGCCCTCAGCATCAGACACTCAGATTTTATGGGGCACAGAACTATTTCTTTTCTTTTCAGTAGTCTCGACCATGAAGCTTCCAGAAAGCCTTTTCCATGGTTAGATCATAGTAATTATAGAATTTACAGTAAGCAGTGGAGGTTTCGCAGTTCCTTTAGCTTCACACTCAAGTGGGCCCTCAATACACAACCTATTGGCACTAAGCTTGCAAAGAGAACTTCATTTTATGCCTGTATTGTTTCCTCATGGTCAATGTGAAGAGGCTCAGCTGATACATGTCAATCACCGGGCGATACATCTCACATGTGTGCCATTTCAAGTCTATTGACAAAAATGAACAACCGAATGAAGGACCAAACCAAACCCCACAGTTTTTCCCAGCTGACAGATACACCTGGTGCTATTTAGATTTTGAGATTGTCTCTCCTTTTATGTTCTCATGTGCAAACTCCCCATCTGAACTCTTTTCAAGAAGATGTACAATGCACCAAGTGACTTGCACAAGTGACATTGCCAGGACACATATGACTGATACTTACGAGGGCAGAAAACTGAATACTAGGACATGATCACTTTTGACCACATAATCATACTGATGTAGGTCAAACACCAGAGTTCATGTGTATGCCTTGATCACTTATAGGGACATAATGGGACCGACATTGGCCAAAGACCAGACTCCACTTGTATTGTGTGCCTTGTAATTGAGCATTGTTGATTTAACATGTTTACTGCGTAAAGTGTAATTGCTTAAGTTGGTCAATGTAAACTAAGAAGTTGTAAGAGCTTTTTTGCAATGGTCACAGCTACACCTGGCAGATCATGCTTGCATGATGAGAAGCAAGAAAATGGTTTTTATTCGGCTGGTTTCTGGGTGAGCACTACATCTGGTGATGTTTTGGTGAAATTTATTGTACACAAACAAGGCACCATATATTGAAGGTTGTGCTTCTGCAGGGCTGCCGTGCAGTACTTATGTGGCTACAGCACTTTACCCATGTATGCACTGGTAACTCAGGTATGTTATTTTTCACAATGTCTGTGCCTCTTATCCAGTCATTAGCAGTGAAATACAACAGGCAATGCTAGAGTCACATGATTCCTCTGTACACAGATTGGGAGCTCATTCAAAAGGTGCATGATTTCTGACCGGGTGAGGGAGTCTGTCCACCATTGGCACATGGATGCAAAGAAGAGAGTGAAGTGGAGGACAGTGATATCGTTACGAAGCAATACAAGCAAGCATGTAGCAGCTGAAGTTACTGAGATGAGTGTTGTATCCTCCTCAGCAGAAGGGGTGGTGGCAGCTGATGGCAGCTTGAAAACTACTGGAACATCTAAGAGCATATATAAGTCCCCCATCTGAATGTACTGGGAGAAAGGGGCTTTCTCCTTACAACTGTTGGTTTTCTTCTTCAACAAATAAGAAGAAAGATTGAGGGGTCTCAATACAGGACAGAAAGCAGCCTATGTTCTTGCACAGTTGTGAGGTGACCTCACCTTTATAAGCCAAAACAACTCCTTAGAGATGGCTACATACACTTGTACAGATATAATCCAGGCTAGTGTTGCTTCATGAGGGACTGCCCGGTTCACTTAAAACCGTGGCTGAGGTATTCTCTCCAAACAGAATGAGATGTTAAAGTTGTAAGCATCCAACATACTGTCCATTGTCCATCTATTTCATGACTTGAATGTCTTTAGCTGCAACATTGTTGGACTTCTGAGTTTTACCTTTGTTTCTAGTTGTCTTGCCTTGCCCTTTGGCCTCAATTACAATGGCCTCAATTATTGTAATTGAGGCCATAAGGGCAAGGCAACTACAATGGGTGGACATCCTAGCTTAAGTCTTTATTGTAATTGTTGTTCTATTCATCATCTTGACCTTCCAAGCTTGACATTGGGTGTATACTGTAGGTGAGCTTTTTCAGCCATGTGCTTAGTTAGGCGAGCTTTTAGGGCATGTTCACTAAATCATATTTTATAAGGGTGTGCCTATACTCTATTCTTAGATCGCTTAGTCAATAGATTTTACCCATGTGAATAGTCCAACCACCATGGGCATTCTACGTACTCAACATGAATCTAAGGGTGTGTTTTTGGGTGGAGCTCTTTAGGCTAATGACAGTCTAGGTAAGCTTTTAGGGCTCAAGTGAATTCACATATAGGAATAAAGGAGAGGAAAGAGGCTCCATTAAAACACACCCTTCACTTTAACTAAGCCTATACCAAACATATACAAGGGGGACAAACCTAGCTTAATTAGAATATATAAAACATGCCTTCAATTCAATTAGAACCAACCAAATCAATTCGAGCAAGATGCAAGATCCAAGATCCAAAAGCATGTAATGACATACCTAGGCACGAATACAAGTGACAATTACTTACACATGCATGTACACTTCTTAGTCAAATTGCCACTTGGATCAACCAAAAGAAAAATAAAAAAATATTCCTCTGTGAATTCTCATGTAAGATCCATTTAAATCAAAACATTTCACTTGTCTATGTCTATTGATCTAGGTATTTGAATGAGAAACCCAAAAGCTGGTAACAATATAAAAGTGATAGTAAGCTAGTTGACTATTATGTAGTAAAGAAAGGGTGCTTATATGTAGAGACCATGGACGATACTTGTATATCATTGAAAAATGCCACACAATAACCACAATTCATGAAAGTTGGCTACACAAGGCAAACTAAACGAGGCTTACATGAGAGGGCAACATCATATAGTACAAGCTTTTAAATGATGTCTCTAAAGATTACCAGTCAAGCAATGCAAGAAAAGTTACATGGTCCTCACTTTCTATGCTTAGGTAGTGATGATCCATGTTCTTGCCTTGTCTTGTTAGCACACAACAATCTACAAGATAGATGGATCCCTATTTTCTCCTTCTCACAAAATTAGATTGAAAGAACCTTTATTGGTTTCTACATCATGCTCAATGTAAAATTGAGATTTTTAACTTGAGATTGGGGGTAAAAGCAACATAAAGACTAGATTATTAAGGTCGAACGCAAGAAGTGGTGTGAATAATATTCCTTTTGTCCATGTGAAAGGAGAGCAAAAACAATTGTAGTTCAAGTGTTCAAAGATGCTAGGATCTGAATAAAAAAATAGTGAAACAAAGAAACAAAAGGTGTTGCATATTAAACATTTGATTATCATTGAATATGTAGAACTTTAAGGAAAAACCGAGTCGTTCATTAGACAACTTTACATACACATGGCAATTTAATTAGTATAGACAATGCTTGAAGGTGTTTTCTCTAGGTACCATAGTCTTTATGATGGACTTTGTTGATAACTACTCATTCAAAGAGTAGAATGAAACACAAAGATCAATGTACTTGGTTTACATTTCTTATCGTGAAGTAGTGAAGATGATAGAATAGTCAAGGAGATGCGTGCTTACATTTTCAATGATAAGCTTTACATTGAAGTTTTATGATACCCTTTTTGTCCAACATTACTTACTTATGCCAAACAAATGGCTCAAAGTTCAAGGTTTGAGTTTTTAGCATAATTGGGTGTGGCTTTATGGTAGAGCTTTGCAATTCAAAGGTTCAGGACTATTCTACTTTGTAGGCAAATTCTCTATTATTCGATAGGGATAAAGATGACATGGCATATTGAGTCATGGAGAGGGGGAACACAATGGCTCTAGTGTTATGGTGATTGAAGAGGGCCCTCACACATGAACATATTAAGATGTATGAAGTAATTCTTCAGCAAGTTATAGGTGTTATTGAGTTTTTGACAAAACCAATGTCACATGGTGCCTCTAGTTTCCTACGCTTAGTTAACAAAAGAAGGCATTGACATAAACAAAACATTTTGATTGATAAAGCCCCAAGATGTGGATAGCTCAAAAGCATGGGGATGTGAGAAAATCTTGGTGCATAGATCGAATGCTATATGCTTACGTAGCAAGCGTCGGAAGGTCCCCAAGAACAAAATAATTTTACTTTTGCACAAAAAACAAGAGAGAAGACTTGCACGATATGAAGCAAAAGACTAATTGGGTACAATTTCCCCCCATACCTTGTGTGAGCGCTCCACAAAGCATGTATTTAATATGTTATTAATCTCCAAGCTAAAAAATAGTCCAAATTTACAATTAGCACGCTTAAGCTTTTGTGTTTGCTTTTGTCCAAATAAAGAATAAAGCGGTTGGGCGTCCAAAGAGTCGAGCTTTGCCCAAATACAATGTCCAATAACAAATATTTAAATCGTGCGTCCATGCACATACAAAATAATAAATAAATATCAAGCACTTCAATAAATAAGCGTATCAAAATAAATATTGGTGCCACGCCTAAGATAAGCACCCATAAAAAATGATAATTTTTTCTAAATAACTTGAATACATGCTATCGCCCAATGCTTCCCAATGCCACTGCTGCCTGCTCTACACATCAACTGAAGCATTCACAATTGTTAGAAAAATAATAAAATTAAACCGACAAAAGTGAATATTTAGCAGTCTTCAGCTACAAAATAAATAAATTGGTTAGAACTCAATCCTAACGTTAATTTATTACGAGTGCGCACTCTAAACTCATAAATGTCCATTAATTTAAATATGTATTTTGCGGAACACCCGCTATGGAATCACCCACTTGCACATTAAATTAACGAGACGCCCAAAAAGGACATGCGTCCCTATCGACTTTTTGCACAAGGAATCCACCTTGTGTATGAGCCCTGGCAATACTGGGTCTAATGAGTCTTCAGGTTAACAATTCTTTAACTTAGACTTGAATTTCTTTCTGTTCAATTTGGTTATGTCTATATGGTGCTTTACATGGTGGTTGTGATCCAGGAATTAGGTCTATTTTGTGATCTTCGGGACGTATAGGTGGTAAGCCAGGTGGTAAGTCAACAGTAAAACAATCTTGAAATTGTGAAATAAATTGTGAGTGCCTAGGATTCATCTGATTTTCTTTAACTTCAATTTCATTCACCCATATTAAGTAAGATTTACTATCTTTTCGTAATGCACGTTTAGCCTGTGTATGACTAAACAATGGAAAATTATCGAAAGTGTGCATACCATGCAATGTGATTTGTTTCCCATTAGAATGAATATTCATTGAATGCGTGGAATAATCTATATCGGGATTCTATTGATGACGCCAAGGCATTCTTAAGATAATGTCACTAGATTGCAAAGGCACAACTAAGAAATTTCAGCGTTCAACATAATCACCAAGTTTAATTTCTAATTCATGCACTTCTTGTGTTCCATTGTATCCAGTGCCTAAGAATGCAGCCTTGATGCGATAATGAGTAGAAATAGTACGTAATTTCAATTCTTTGACCAATTTTGCAGAAATAAAGTCGTGTGTGCTTCCATCATCATGTAAAACAGTCTTTTCTCTACCATACACGACATTTCATCGTTAATAAAGAATACTGATTTGGCATACCTGGTAAAGTATCTGAAGTAGTACCGATATCGTCATCATCTTCCGTGAAATCTAGCATTTCTTCATGTTCTTCATCTTCTGTCGCTCCCAAATAGTTGATGTGAACAGTTGGCTTTTTGGATTGACAATTGGCCGCTAGATGTCCAGGTTGATGACATTTGTAACAGACTATGGGTTTGGCCTTAGACAAATTATTGGTAATAGCGGGAAGTTTAGGAACGTTGGGATGTGACTTGAAAGATGACTTAGGATTTGGATTTGTGTTTGATAGGTAAAGCAGGGGGTCGTGTCCAAGATTTATGGAATGAAGATGGAAGAAAACGATTTTGATTGAATCTTCGAAAATTTGAATTGAATTGTTTTGAACCAAAGTTACCATTAGTTGGGAATTGTTGTGGTTGCTTCTCTCGTCCTCGAATTTTGTCTTCAGCATCAAGGGCCAAGGAAATTGTATCTTTGAGAGTTGTTGGCTTAAACATGTTTACCTCAGCATAAAAATATCCAAGTAAGCCAGACATGAACTTGCGTTTATGGGTTGCCTCAGGTATATCTTCGAGCATTCGAAGTTGCAATAAAGCATTTCAAAAACACTCGGTATATTGTGAAATAAGCTCACGATCCCTCCGTTGCAGAAGATCCCACTGTTTGATTGCTTTTTTGTGGAATTGGGGTGGAAGAAAATTTTGCAAAAATTTCTTTTGAAAAATCTCCTAAGTAGTAGGACTATCAATGCTTTTGCGGACAACAGTCCACCATAGGGATGCTCTGTCCACTAAATGATTAGTGACACACTTAATTTTGTATTTCTCAGCATACTGTTCTTCATGGAAATAATAATCAAATTGGTAGATAAAAGCAAGTACAGTCTTTCCATCGCGCATGACCCATTGAAAGTATGAAATTTGAAATTTCTTTTATTTATCTTTGTTTCTTTTCGAATAGATTGCGCTTCAAGTGTCGCATCGATCGTACGTCGTATAATATCTTCAGATTGCGGTCCATCTTGGTCGGCGGTAGATCATTGCAGACTGGCCAATTGAGCTTGCAAAGTTTGATGTGGTTTTCGTTCCTCTTGAAGCTGCATCATAATTAGGTCCAGCTTTTGCTCCATCGTTGGTTCCGGTAAATCACCTTCAGCCATAAAATCTTCCATGGTTTGATCGGACATCTTGCAAAATTTCAAACGACCTCACACACTAGAAATCTTGTTAGCGGGATGAGCGTAGCTCAAAGTTGGATTTACAAGGCTTATTTCTATTTTTTTTAAAAAAAATGGCTTTTTGCAATATTTCTTCTTTGTGGATGCTGACGTTGATGTCACGGTCTTCTTCCAAACGTATACTTCGTCCTTGTAGACTGTATATAGCAATCTGCTTGTTGGAATTGAACTCTGTCAAACCGTAGGTGCGTATGGGGCTTGGATGGAAGTCAAAAACCCTTTCAAGACTAACTGTATATGAACTCCCGCTATGGGAGAGGTTTTAAACCTTGGAACCTTTAGAGCTCAATAATCTTTAAGCTTGAAGCTCTTGTTTTTTTAATAAAAAGCAAACGTTTTCTGTAGACGTAAAAGGGGGGCCATTTTTTACGCCGCCGTTTGTGGCGACGTACTCCTGCCACAGCAAATCAAAATTTCAAAGAGCTTTAAGCTCTTATAAGCATTTAAAGCTTGTCTTTTACTTAAGCAATGAATAATAAACTTCTTTTTCTTATCTGTAAACAAGCGACTTGATGTGGGAGTTTGTCTGCTGGTCCTTTGCCTGTAGAGGCTGGTCCTTCGTGATCCAAGTGCGTAGCAGGGGGTTCTTCACCGCCAGGAACACGCTGGTATTGACGGATTGCCGCAAGATTGATTGTAGAGCTCTATCATTCCAGGAGCTTCGCCTTCGCACGAGATGGTAAGCGATTGGAAGCTCTCGATCTCAGCTTTGCTCTGATACCACTGGTGCACAGATCGGATGCTGTATGCGTACGTAGCGAGTGCCAAAAGGTCCCCAAGAACAAAAGAACTCTACTTTTGCACAAAAAACAAGAGAGAAGACTTGCATGGCATGAAGCAAAAGACTAATTGGGTACAATTTTTCCCCATACGTTGTGTGAGTGCTCCACAAAGTATGTATTTAATATATTATTCATCTCCAAGCTAAAAAATAGCCCAAATTTACAATTAGCACGATTTAGCTTTTGTGTTTGCTTTTGTCCAAATAAATAATAAAGCGGTTGGGCGCCCAAAGAGCCGGGCTGTGCCCAAATACAATGTCCAATAACAAATATTTAAATCATGCGTCCATGCGTATACAAAATAATAAATAAATGTCAAGCGCTTCAATAAATAAGTGCATGAAAATAAATATTGGCGTCACGCCTAAGATGTGCGCCCATAAAAATGATAATTTCTTCTAAATAACTTGAATACATGCTATCGCCCAGTGGTACCGCTGCCTAATCTACACATCAACTGAAGCATTCACAATTGTTAGAAAAATAATGAAATTAAACCAACAAAAGTGAATACCTAGTAGTCTTCAACTACAAAATAAATAAATTGGTTAGAACTCTCAATCCTAGCCTTAATTTATTACAAGTGCGCACTCTAAACTCATAAACGTCCATTAATTTAAATATGTATTTTGCGGAATCACCCGCTATGGAATCACCCACTTGCACATTAAATTAACGAGACGCCTGAAAAGGACAGGCGTTCCCATTGACTTTTCGCACAAGGAATCCACCTTGTGTATGAGCCCCGGCAATAAATATAATTTTACGAAATCCACCGCAAAACCTCATGGAATCCGCCGTGGAATATGCCTCCTGGCATCAAATGTAGGGGTCTTAATCCTTGCATAGCATTTGTGAGTCTTTGCATCAGGTCTTGTTGCAATGATCATGTTAAAAGGTGGGAACACGGTACCCTTAAATCAAAGTTGGAAAATGAGATACTAGTAGGGCAAGCTTCAATTGACCATGCTATGTTTGAAGGGGGAGAAGATATGCTTGATCAACTCATCCTTTGAGGCTGAGAATTGCGATGTGAATGTAGAGAAGAATGATGATAGTGTGGACTTCTTTATTCTTAAATGTGTTAAGCTTAGATATTTGACCAAGAATCTCTCACAAATACATGGTAAATAGACTATCATAAACAAAACAAAGATAATTCCCAACACTATACCTTGACGACATGTGTATCAACTGTGTGTACTTCTACTTTGCTAAGGCAATTAAGTTTGATATGCCTTCATTGGATGCAATATCTAAGGTCTCTTACTTGTCCTCATCGATCCATGAGTTAATATACCATGCCATGCCTTATGAGAGGTATAGGCAAAAAGTTGTGCGTAGGCTTATTACCTTTGAAACTACTTAACTTGATATTCGAGTCCTTCTATTTTCTATAGCATACTCATTGACCCTTTGCAACAATGAAAAATTTCTCGTAACATTCCTAAGAATAGTTACAATATTGTCAACATGCATGTGTATTTGTGTGAGTCATCAAACAATTGTAGTTAGTGAAATCCCTTGTGGTATTCTTACAAACTGTCATAGTTGGTGAAGTCCCTTGTGTGATGCTCACAAACTATAGTTAATGAACATGCATGTATGTGTGTCTATGAACCTTTCAAAGTATTGCAGTTAATTAACCCCTTTGTGCGGTTCTTGCGAATTGTTATAGTCAATGAATAGCCTTATGTAATTCTTGCAAATAGCTATTATCATTAGGGAAAATATGGACTCAAAAGGCCCCTTTAGGTTAGGAGTTAATACCTTTTTTGTTGCAAGAGATTTGAGGTGGACCAACGGGAGAGGGTGTGGAGTGCAAATTTTATCCACTTTCCTTTTTCCCTTTGACCCACCACAGGCAAGCTTGTTTTCCTACCTCCACTTTAATCTTAACAAAAAAAAAACTTCTACCTCTTACATCGTATTGTGGCCCCCATGCCAAGTGGACCCCACAGGGCATCCAAAAGCGAGATGCAAAAATAAAAAAAATTCATCCTATCTAGAAAGGCCCTTTTTTCTCTAAAATTCATTTTATATTGTATATAACTAAAAATAAGCTTTCTTTATGTGTTTCTCTATGAATTATTTCTTGTTTTGGGCATTCTCCCTTCTCAACTTCAGAAATCTATTCATCAAATTTCTCCACTACATCTTTCCTTTCATAGCCACATTTTTCTTTTAATGCTCCATAGCCACCATTCATCTCTTTCTTATTATTAGCCCCTTGCCTTTTTCCTCCCAAGAACTACAAGTTTCTTCTTACTAAAGTCATGTTTATAGCATCAGCAAGTCATCAATGACATCCTCGAGATTCCATTAATGCTATTTGTGTTCATGAACAATGATAGGACCAATGTTCAAGAAAGATTCATGGGTCTACATGCAACCAATAGCACATATCTTCACTAAGAAAAATATAGACTACTTGCATTTAAGAAGGCAAGAGATGGTGGTCTTGTCGTAGTATAAGTTGAAGCTTGCCCCCCATGATATGTGTGGGTCTCTATTGTGATATTTCTCATTTTATTATGTTGTTTTATACTCATGAATTTTCTTTGCTTATATATAATTTTCCTTACAAATGTTTCCTCATCAAATTTAATAGAGAAACAACCCTTGAGAAGTTAACTAGAGTGTATGAAGCATTGCATGTTGATGTGGGCAAGACCTTGATGGCTAAGGATGCTTTGATGCATGAAGCTTTGCATATTGATGTGGGTAAGTCCTTGATGGCTAGGGAGTCTTCACAAAGCATTCTCAACTTTAAAATTATTTTTTATCAGTACGAATATCTTGTGCCTACATCTTAGAATCCATATGGTGCTCTTGAACTTCCTTGCTCACCATTCAACTCCCTTGAGTGGCACATCCTTGATCAATGGTCTCTGCAATTGCTGAGAACGAAGATGTTGAATGATATTCATAGCTCCATGAAGTTCTCCAAAGCTTCAAGATCTATGGGCCTTTCTTGGTTTGTGCCAAATCATGTTTTCATGCATATTTTCAAAAGCTACTAATTTGCATTACTGTCCTTCCATGTTTATTTGTTAAAATGTAGGTGAAGAGTTTCACACCTACTTTTGGAGAAGGTTGGGATAAGGGGGACAATGTGCATAGAGGTGATGTGTGCTTATGTAACATTTGCAATAGTAACATTACATTTCATTAGTTGATTGCACATTCTTCACTATACATGTGCTTCCATTGTTAACAATGGATATGGATCCCTTTAGAGTCCAATGAAGATAGGGGCCCAACCTTTCATATTCAAATTCACATGCCAAATGAGTTGGGAAAGAAAGTTTCAACGAGCAAGTACTAGAGCTTAGTAAATGCGTGTGAACATCTAATTCTGATGGGGAGTGTGGGTACTAATCATTTTATCTCTCAAGTTGGATGTAGAAAGGTTCATCTATTTTCTTTTTCCATGATTTAGTATGTTTTAATGCTTGCTTAATGATTTTGTTTTTGCCCAAGTGGGAAGAAGAATAGAGAAGAACTTCATGGTAACTATACCTTTCATGGAGTTGAGATTCATGTCTAATTCAATGATAAAATTCAAATCGAGGAAATTTACAGCTTGTTTCTTTGATAAACTAGTTTTCCATATTGTGTAAACTTTTAGGTTTTAATTTTTGTTGATTATTAATTTAAAGGTGATGCGTGAACATACTCTTATCTTGAACCTTGTATACGAGTCCATATGCCTCTCATTCTCACATTTCATGCTTCACACTTCACTTCTTACCTTTTTCTTACCTCTTTTGACACTTCAGCTCTTACCCCTTTCTTATCTCATTTGTTAGCATGGAGGATTTTCCTTTTACTAGATCCTTGGATTTTCTAAGGAGAATTAGATTTCATGGTTTTGGATTGTCAATTCAAAGATCTCATATTACAATATGATAATGTGGCATGGGCCCAACCTCAAAAAATGTAGTTAATACACACAAAATTGGATCTCCTATAATCTCCTCACATATATAAATAAGGAAAAGTCATTTCAAAAGTGGCTTGCTAGATATGTTGGAAATCTCTTGGTTGCCTTTTATAAGAAACCTTTCAAGGAGGAATCTGAGGCACTTGGATATGCTAAGGTTGATAGTCAATACCTCTTTGGACTAGCACCTTCATTCTCCTTCTCAAGGATCCACCAACCTCCAAATCAAAATAGACAAATAAGTTGGTGGAATTCTTGAAAGATGTCCCAGACCCTAAGCCACAAGCACAACATAGCACATGAAGGGGAGGGGACTATGAGAGAGTTGGGCCATGGTCCTTTTACTCCTTAGAGGGCTCATTTGTAGGAAATGGAGCTAGTGAAGGAGCTTTCGAGGGTGCTCCCTTTAAATTGTATTGTCAGTCCAATTTGCTACTTGGGAGGATGTGGATGCGAGTGTTGATGCACACCCTAGAGTCTCCAACCTCACTAATTTTTTGTTGGCCTTTCAAAATTTATGTATCTCTATGATGTGGAGAAGATGTTTGTGTAAGGAGAAATAATGCACTCTCCATGCTTACAATAATGTGTGAATTCCCTTTGGATACCTTGCCAAAATTGCTAGCTTTGCCTACCTCCCCCAAGCTTGAAGAGTTGGAGGATGTCATCATTCTACTACTAGTGGACACAATGGATACTTTGGAGTAGGCCATATTTGCATGAGAGAATTTGAGGCCACCCATGCTAGGATGGATTCCATGAGATGCCGAATTACTCCATCTAAAATAATTGCACCTCCATCTCCGATCCCCCCTACCCTTCCTTGCCCGCCAATAACATTATTGATGAGGCTAATTCTAGTGTGAACTTGAAAAAAGAGGATGAGATTGAGCCTGATGAATTGCAAAACGTATTTTTTCCAAGTTTATCTATGCTTTTTAATGTGATTTTTTGAAAGAACACTAATAATGATTTCTTTCGTTGCAAGCCATACATGATATAGATGAATTTTCTAATGTCAATAAGGCCATCCTTGTTAACAAGGAGCTAGTGAGACCATATTTAGCACACTTGCTTACATGGCATAATTATCATTAGGGGATCTTTGAGATCTCAAAATTATCTTGTAAGAAATTCTAGAGGCAAAAAAAACTTGACAATTTTAAAAAATTTATATTATTACATACATAAGCATATTTAAAATCGTGAACTATCATAATCACAACATTCTTGTGGCTTGCATTACAACGAGAAATCTAGGCTTTTATAAAAGTGATAATGATTAGAAAATAAATATTCATGTTTTCATCCTAAAAGCGGCAACAAATATTCAATTTGATTTTTTTTTTCAGAGTTTGATTGTCTCTCTCCATCTTTAGTGCCTTCTTCTCTTCTTCTCCTTGCTAATGTTTTGCTCATTCTTCTTCTATTTCAAATTCACACAGTTTTCTTCTTCTCCTCCTTGCTAATGTTTTCCTCATTCTTCTTTCCTTAGAGCTCTTTATCATCTTCACATTGATCTAGAAAATACATATGAATTGATTAGGAAAAGAATAAAACCTAACACTATTTCTTTAGAGTCCATGAAGCATGTGCTGAGATTTCAAGGAAAGGAACATCTTGATCTTTGGTTGGATGGAATGTTATATCCCAAAGATCCTATAAAAAATACAACACCTCTATATAAATGTTCATCATTGATGAGATTTCTTGATGATGGTCATTATGGTTTTTTAGGATATAAACTCCATCTTGTTTTAGAGAGAGATATTCTAAGATTAGAGGACCTCTTATTAATAAAAAAGAGAAGAGTTGTTGCAAAAAATTGACGACTACTAACAAGCAATCCATTTATTGGAGATATATATCAAATTATATGAGTGAAAATAAGCTATTTTAGGTAATTGAAATTGATAAAAACTCTCAAATACATTTAAAATTTGAAGCGAGGAGGAGATGGCTGTAGTAAAATAATCCATGTAGCGATGTACTCTTTTTTACATGAGAAATGTTCAATATAACTTTGTTTAAAACTATATCTAATTTGTAGTATTGATCTTGTTTAGCGGCTCAAGGACTTGGCAAGTGGCATGGGAGGTGAGGGTAGAGTTGAGGGCGAGTGGCAGGTGGTGGCTTGCATTGGGCATATGCGACATAAGTAGAACTCAACGCGATGAAGGCGAGTGCCAAGGGCCAAGAGGTGGATTATGGAACCAACAATGGTGGCGAGTCTACAACGGGGCGACGGTGAGCGGGCATGGTGAAGCACTAGGAGGAGGAGGAGGAGGAGGAGGAGGAGGAGGAGGAGGAGTGGTGGTAAGAAGAGAGGGAGGGAGGAGAGGTAGAGGGAGAGGGGGTGTCAAATATGCAAGGAGAGGAGACGGAGAGAGAAAGAGAGAAGAGGGTGAGGGGAGGTTCCGGAGAGATAGAGGGAGGGGGAGTGAGAGAAAGAAAGAGAAAGAAAGAAGGAAGAGAGAGGGGGCATAGTTAGGGAGGGTAATTTAAAAAAAAAGTTTATTGTTGTTTTAAAAAATGAAACAGAAAGGGCCCCTCCTCCCAACAAGCTTGAAGCGATCAAGAAAGGGTGGACTTGTAAAGTTTTCTTTTTCCAATAAATAAAAGAAAAGACAAAGAAATAAAAAAATTCACCATGGTGGGATTAGAAGAGGAACTGGCAGTAAAATCGACAAGGTGGAGTCACACATAAAATAAAAAAAAGCATTCCTACGAACAAATGTAATAAAAAAATAAAAAACAAGCACAATAGCTATGAAAATGAAATTTTAAGGATTTAGGACTTAGAACATGATGCAATTTAAAAAAAATTGAGTAATTTGAAGGACAATTCTATCACATCAAAATCTAGTTTTTGATACCAAACAAGTGTGCTCGTATGGAAATATGTCAAAATCTTAGAAAAACAAATAAAATCATTCGAAAATTAATAATAAGTCTGAGATCCAAATGAAGTGTGTAATGTCTATTTTTGCACATTTGCATGGAATGAAAGAAAAATGGGAAGAAATGATAAAAACACACTAGAAGGTGTTAGACGGGGGTTGTACGATTGCAAATGAATGGGGGACCCATGAGGACATAGGGGAGTGTCAAAAGTAGCTTGAAAGGCTACATAGTGCATTCACTTGAAATGAAGCAAAAGTAATGCAAAGGGACACATCCCCATATTTAAGACAAAGATTTGGCTAATTAACAAGACTAACATAGAAGTTTGGAAATACATACATCCTAACCCAATTGTCCCTACGCTTAAAAATATTAAATGCTAATGTAGACACACAAAGGGGTAGGGTTAGAGACACCTGGCCTAATTAAATTTGGCGATGAAGATCTTGGAGTCATAGATGCATTTGAAACAATCTAGACATGCCATTGAACTAGAATGGAAAGTGATATTAGATACACTAACCCTTTTGTGATGGGGCATGGTGGATTAAGAAAAAAAAAAGTGGATAGGACGAAGCAAAAGGGTGTATGACTTTAGAAAAAGTGCTTCAAGAACCTTGGTATGTGCCTTCTCTCTCTCTCTCTCTCTCTCTCAACACTCTTGTATATTGTCGCTCCTCTCTTTCAAGCATCATTTTGCTATTACTTGCCTCTCTTGCCTTCTACTCTCAATTAGTCTTCCTTTTATAGTTGGGGGGGGGGGGGGTGTGGGGTGTTGTAATCTTGCTTATGTCATGGGATTTTAGAGGTGTCATCATGTGGCAAGAGAAGGAGAAAATAGCTAAATGTTTTAATTTCAAATTTCCAAGTGTCAATTAGGAGAGGGAGTACAAAATATCTTAGGATGCTTGGTTTTCTTTTAAAAAGAAGAGAAATAAGATGTGTTTAGAAGGGGAGCGGGTGTGGGTACAACTCTCTCTCTCTCTCCTCGTCATTTTCTTGATTTAAAACTTGACAATTAATTAGGGAGGCAAGAGGAGAGAGTTCTCTGCACGCACGCGCGCACGCACACACACACACACACACACACACACACACACACACACACACACACACACACACACACACACACACACACACACACACACACACACACACACACACACACACACACACACACAGTGTAGAGAATATTTACATATGAGTATAACTTAATGAGGCAAGACATAATCTCATTCTATGCCCATCATCCTTCTAAGGAAGGCATAACATTCCACTCAGAGACTTTTAGTGAGTAGATCAATAATATTCTTATATGTAGAGATCTTGACAAGCTCTATATGCGTGTCCTCCACCATTACCTCTTTGATGAAGTAATAATGTATCTCTATACATTTGGTTTTTGCATGAAAGATTGGACTACATGCCAACGAGATAGCACTCATAGAATCCATAATACCAAGGTCTTCAACCAAATGGTCTAACCATAGAGCCTCCTTGCAAGCCTCAGTGGCTACAATGTACTTAGCCTCAATAGTAGACAAGGTAGTGCATTTCTGTACCCTAGATATAAAAGAAACAACACCTCTAGCAAAGATGAAGATATAGCCAGAGATAAACTTTCTAGCATCTGCATATCCTACATAATTTGAGTTAGTGTACTTCATGATTCTAGTATCTTGGCTACCATAACAAAGGCACAAGTCTACTGTGACCTTACACCCTTTATGGCATCCCAATGTTGTCAACGGGTATCACCATGTAACGAGCCACAACTCCCATTACAAATGTTGTGTTAGGTCTAGGAGCTATCATGGCATACATCAAGTTTTCCCCATTGTAGATGCACATAGAATCTTGGCCATATCGGCCCTCGTATCATTTGATTGAGAAAAACTTGCCTAATTGACCTTCAAGTGAGAAGGTAAAGGGGTACCAATGGGTTTACCACCCTGAATATGGAACTGCTTAAAGTATCATGTGAATGTATTCCTTCTGCGAGACAAGTAGAGTCCCTTAGAGTGACTATATGTAATATACATACTAATCATATGAGAAGCATGCCCCATGTCCTTCATCTCAAAGATCCTCTTGAGCTAAGTCTTTAAAGCATCCACTCGTCATGAGCACTCCTAGTAGTCAGCATATCATCAACATAGAGTACCATGATAATAAGACTACCATCACGGTCCTTCTTCATGTTGTAGATAGAGACATAGATCCATAGTGTTGTAGAAATAAGATAGTGAATGCATAAAGATATTAAACTTATGCTACCATTCCCTAGGTGCCTTTTTAAGTCCATAGAAACCCTTTCTCAACTTACACATTAGGTGTTCTCTTCTCTTATCCACAAAGCCCTTAGGTTGCTGCATATAAATGTCCTCAGAGAGAAAAAACATCGTAACATCCATCTAATACAAGTCCAAATTTAATTGTGCAACCAAGGACAAAATTAAGCAAAGGATAGTTATTTTGATAATAGGAGAGAAGATCTCATCAAACTCAACTCTCTTTTCTTGTTTAAAACCCTTTGCAACCAAACATACCTTAGATCTTAGCTTAGGGTGACCAGGGGTACTCTTCAACTTATACACCCACTTGTATGGCAATGGGCAAAGAAACCAAATCCCACATATGCTTTTTCTGTAATGAGTCAAACTCACACTACATAATCCCCTTCTTGGTCACCTCTGCATATATGCTCCTCATAAGTAAGAGGATTATCGGAATCTATCACCATGAGAAAATACATAGAGGGTTCACAACAATTAGGAGGATGCAAGGCTCTGGTAGATTATTATAAAATTGGCTATGGAGCCGGTACATCTTGTCCTCTCGATCTATCATCAACATGATCCTGCATAATAGAGAGTGGATCTTGGGTCATTGGTGCATCAATAGTAATTGGAAGCTATCTAATGGGGACTAGTTCTATAGTAATAGGAGGTTCCTATGAGAAGATCATCTTGCATACCTCAATCACATGCTCAAGTTTCTTATGCATCTTATCTTCATCATGAGACGTAACTTCATGGCAAATAACTTTTCGAGTGTGCGGATCCCAAAGATGACATCCCATCTCACTTGCATCACCATGTCCAAGAAAGATACATTTGACATACTTTGAACCCAACTACTTGTACTCATTTTTGGGAATATGGTAGAATGCCTCACATCCAAAGACTTAGATGTGAATATGAAGGAGGTTTACTAGACCATATCTCCTTTGCAACTCTACCAACAAGTGGAGTGTACCAAATAAGTTGCAGTAGTAACTGTCTTAGCCTAAAACGTATGGGATAAGTGTGCATGATCAAGCATACTAAGGATCATCTCTTGAATGGTGATGTTCATGTGCTTTATAACACCATTTTGGGGTGGGATGTAAGAGGTGTTCAACAACTGATACTTAATACCTCAATCATTACAAAATTGCTCAAAAGCACATGAGACATACTCACCCCCATTATTTGATCTTAGGTATTCTAACCTATGCCTAGATTGGTTCTTGACCAAAGCAACAAAGCACTAAAAGGTATCTAAAACCTTATATTTCTACTTTATGGGATAGGCCCAAAATTTATGTGAAAAGTAGTCAATAAACATAACAAAATACTTAGCACCATCCAAAGATTGATAGGGCATGGGACCACAAAATTAGAATGAACAAGAGCTAATAGCTCACCCATGCACATAGAGCCAAACTTCTTATGAGCTAGGACCACAAATGTTGAAACAAACAACATCCAATGGCTTAGCCATGCACATAGAGCCAAACTTCTTATGAGCATTACAAGTTTGCCTACCATATAAACAATGATCACAAGGATCAAAATAAGAATAGTTCAAGTGCGAGAGATACTGTAAAGGAGTCAAAACTTTCATTCCTTTAAGTGATGTTACAAAGATATATGAGAAAGATCAATGAAGACTAATACATGATTAGTATATCCAGAAATAAGCAAGGTATAAAGATTGCTAACCTTGGAACCTCTATAAAAAATGAGGTTTCCATGAACTGATTTTCCAAGAAGAATCGCCAAAAGATACAGAGTAAATTAGTGGCGGCTAATATATGATTAATAGATCTAGAAACAAGCAAGGAATAAAGATCGCCAACCTTGGCACCTCTATAAAAAAACAAGGTTTCCACGAATAATTTTCCAAGAAGAATCACCAAAAGAAATATGCTAACCAATATCATCCAACTATCCAACAATAACACTTTTGGTCAAAGACAAGACATGAAGTACATCATGCGAAACAAAAGAAGTGCCAGTAGGAAATTGTAGATGGTCAAAGATGGGACATGATACACATAATGCAAAACAAAAGAAGTACTAGTAGGGAACTGTGGATGGTCAAATCCAAGCCATGATACACATCATGCAAAACAAAAGAAGTACCAATAGGAAATTGCAAACAAACATCACCAATGATAATAACATCATATACATGATTATCTTCTATTTCTACAGAACTTAAAATGGTAGAGTAGGTACAAAACCAAGTACAATGCAAGGTCATATAAAAGGAAGCTTTTGAATCAAGTAACCAACACTAAGAGAATGAGGACTAACCATTAATCCATTTTGTGGTACCAAGTGAATACATGATTATCTCCTATTTCTGCAGAACCTAAAATGGTACATTAGGTATAGAACCAACTACAATGTAATGTCATATAAAAGGAACCTTTTGAATCAAGTAACCAACACTAAGAGAATGAGGACTAACCATTAATCCATTTTGTGGTACCAGTGAATACATGATTATCTCCTATATCTATAGAACCTAAAATGGTACAATAAGTATAAAACCAACTACAATGCAAGGTCATATAAAAGGAAGCTTTTGAGTCAAGTAACCAACACTAAGAGAATGAGGAGTAACCATTAATCCATTTTGTGGTACCAAGTGAAGAAACAACCAATATGTAAACATTTGAACTATATTCCAATGCATTAATCTCTTCAATCTTGATAGTCAATTAATGATGTATTGATTGTCCGATGATTTAGTATTATCTTGCACTTTACCTTTGCCTTTATCATGCCTATCCTAGCACATTTTATGGCACGGTGACCATATGTATCCCTACTACCCAAATATATCACATGACTCAAGGAGAGTGACAAGCAAGAGCATATACTTAATATTATCATTAAAGATAATATTCTAAAATGTATGTTCGCTACAAATAGAGTGAAACTCATTCAAATGAGTGGAGTGACTTCCTTCATATGAAGGTTCACAAGCTTATTGAGCTAGTACAACTATGAAGCTTGGCGGCTTTGCTTATCATAAAGATAAGATATATTTTTCCATAACTACCATGTACCACTAGTAGTCTTAATGACATTAAAATATACTTGCTTGGACAAAGATAAAGTAATCATGGACTTGTATAGCTCATCAAGCACCTCCAAATATCCATGCCTTTTGGCTTTATGCATTTGCATTTCAATGGCTTAATCTACTTGTCAATTTTTTGTATTCTAGTAGTTAAAGCTGTTCGATCCAACTTGTCAATGTTAAAGATATCACTATTTCTAGAAGCACTAAAAGTGTCCATCATAAAAATGACTACAAAATAAAGAGAGTATGGGTTGCTGTAATTTTAGCAAAATAGTTCAAAATTGAGTCCAAAGTGTATGCAATAAGAGGAGTACAAATCAATGTACTTCTATTCACAAAGTACAATTACTAGAGTGCCCAAAACAAATATATAGTCTTAACACTAGTCTTGAAGCAAAAAAGCAAGTTTTGTGGCAATTTGGATCCTCTATAAAAAATTACATTTTTCATCAATGAGATAGATGAAGAAGAAACAATTTTAGGAAAATGTGATCAACACAAGATAATAGTTGAGAAAAATAGAAAGAGTCAAAACAAGCTAGAAAGTGTAAATTCTTATGTTCATATTTAAAACCATTTTTATAGAAAATCAAAAAGTTGTGTGTTTTTTATCAAAAATATCTCAAAATTTTTTAATCAAGCTAAAACTGTCATGAAAAATACTTTGATATATATAATATGCAATTTCATTAAGAGATTTAGAATCAGATAAAAATTGTTAACTTTTCCAAATAGGGTTTTTGAGTGCTATTTTGACCAATTTTCATGCACTTTCGAGAATCCATTTTTTAAAAAGTGAATTTTCACTTAAAACTTGTTCTAAATATTTTACTCTATTATCTTACAATATTGGAAAAGTGTCATCCAATTTGAGTACCATATGCACATATTTTTTCAAATATAGTAAAATAGGAATTGAGCCACGAGAGTGGCTTACATCCACTTTTGTGGGAAAATTACAAGACTAATGTTAATAAAATAGCTCAAAGGTGAATTATAGTAGTCCTGGCCATAAAATTGCAATAAATGAGAAGTCGAATTGTAGACAAATGTCCAAGATAAAATGCTCCCACCCCCATGGAAGTCTAAATAACAATAGGACTTACAATGCAGCTAGCAGACAAATAAAAGCATACAACTCCAAGTACCAAATACTGTCACACAATCCTAAATATGCATAAGAGATCTACCAAGCTACAACCAACTCATTGCTCATGAATAATGAAGCATAGTGCATAACAAAGCATATATCCATGATTGGCAACCCCCTTTGAGAGGAGAAAGTATCGCGTAACTGAGAATCAAATGAAGATCAACCCACAGTGATCAGTAATTGCAAAGACAACATTTGCATAAACCAATGAGGATATAAGAGATCCTACAGTCTCTAAAAGCTAAGTTCTAGAATAAAATCTAAAAGTACTCCCATTGGAAGCAAACCAAAGTATCCAAGTGCAAAACAAGCTCAATGCACGTATGCCATAACATCCAAAAACCAAATATACCAAGTGATACATCCATGAGTATATAAGCAGCATTCAAGCCTCCAAATAATAGCTCATTGAATCATGAAACCTTTATCAAATATGAATGTAAGAGTTTTAAAAATAGGAATGAGATTTGATTAGGTATCACTTTGAACTTCAAACCAGCTGCTATACAAATAATGGTGTCACTTCTTTATCACATGAAGAATAGCCAACATTTCTTGGTCATAGACATTCATAGCCATCTCCTTATACATGAGCTTGCAACTTCAAAGATTATAACACCATGCTGTTGTAGCAATACAGCCCCTATGCCATGGTCACTAACATTACATTGTATGGTAAACTCTTTAGAGAAATATGGGTATGCCAAAATAGAAGCAAAAATAATAAGTTCCTTTAATTGATTGTTGAAGCTACAATCTGCAAAGGAATCCCAAAAGAAAGCTTTCTTCTTCAACCTGTCAATCAAAGGAGCTACTATAGCCACATAATGCTTAATGAACCTATGGTAGAATGATGATAGACCAAGAAATCCTCTGCTAACCCTCAGATGAACAAGGTGGAAAAGTGGAATGGAAGACGAAGGCGCATTAAGAAAAAATCGAAAAACACAAGAAGTGTGAAAAAGTCCTAAATCAAGGAGAGAGGCACACAAGAAAAAGTGCAAGTCAATACTTTTGTAAAAGAGCACAAGTTGCACCATGATTTATTTTAAGAGCATCGGGCTCTCACCCGTGCAAATTATAAAAGTAGATGGGCGGTAGGAAGGAAGCTAGGAAGATAGGAGGACAATGGAAAAAAGGGCCTAGGCCATGGCTGGCCATATTAAAAAGGGGATAAGGGGATGATTGCCCAAAAGGGATTTAGGGTTTTATATAAAAAGTTCAAAAAGTGAATGAGAGCTCATTCTTTGGTGTGTGGCAAAGTGGACTCTTCTTCTTCTTCTCTTCTTCTCTTCTCTTGCTTGCTTGTGAGCGCTTGAGGGAGGGAGTGTGAGTGAGTGAGGGAGTGGCTGTGTGAGAGTGAGGGATCTTGGAGGTGAAGCTCTCCACCATCCTCTCTTTTCCTCCTCTTCCCTTCTCTCGTCTCATGCATGGCTATGGAGGATGGAGCTTGAAGGAAGAGGCTTGAGGATACTTGAGCTTGCATCATGAATCATGGAGCTATCAGAGTGCTTGAGGGAGGAAGCGACTCAATTGGGCATCAAGGTAAGCTCGCTACACACGTAGAGAGGGATAGCACGTCAGCAATGTGAGAGGTAGCCATTAGTGCTCGCTTGAAACACTTGAACAATAAGTGGTCCGTGGGTCTTGGCGGTTGAGTGTGAGCTCGCCTCTACATTTTGGTTCCATTGCCGGGACCAACGATTCAAGCTTGAGCGCTTGCGCACTTCAAATTGAGCATCAAAGTAAGGGTTTCATCTTCAAATCAGAGCTTGTAGTAGATAGGAGGTTTTGGGTTTTAATGCATGCTACGAGTAAGTTTTTTTGGTTTTTGATGATTGGTTGAGTAGGAGAATTCAATTCAGTACCTTGCTTTTGATTTTTGTTGCATTTAGAGTAGGATAGGAAGGAGAAATCAGAGTGGGAAGCTTATAGTTCATTGCTGTAAAATAATCTTGCTGCATAGGGCAATAATACGGTAAATGGAAAAAAAAGAGGACTCAGATGTCTTAGAGTTGTAGGTGGAGTGATTGGGAAGGCAGAGGTGCTGCCTAGCAAGGATTTAAGGTATTGGGTGACCAGGGAAAATCTCATTTGCACTCCTGGTTTTGAGAGAGAGAGAGATGTTGAATAGATCGGAGCGCAGAGCTTTCGGTGAGATTCAAGTATAGAATGCTTGTGGCCTACACTCCTTGATTCCTAGAAGTCCTGGTAGCTGCTAGCAAAGTGTAAGGGAAGATTTTTGGCAAAAACGTGATCGACACGTGATTTGACCGACGGAATCGGATGCTTACCACAGTGTCCGATTCCCAAAATGGGACCCAATGACCAGTCCGATTCCTAGAATCGGAATCGGACAAGCCCTTTTCGTCTGATTGGATATGCCTGTTTGATTTTGAAAATTGAACCAACTCCAAATCGAACACACTACCTCATCCGATTGGATGCTTGACCCGTTCGATCATGACAATTGGACTCACCATTTCTGTCTAATTCCGAGAATTGGATGAGAAGGAATCAGATGCACTACCCTGTCAGATTGGATGCCTGACCTGTTCGATTGCGACAATCAGACACCATAGAATCAGACCAAGCGACCTGTCTGATCGGACATACCTGTCCGATTGTGACAATCGAACCCAACCCTGCTGACTGATTCTTAGAATCGGACATATCCCAATCGGACCAACTCAGACAATCTGATTGGATACACCTGTCTGATTGTGACAATCGAAACCGACCTTGTCCAATTCCTAGAATTGGATACTGGTAAATCGAATGTCTGATTTTCAAAATCGGACACAGCCTGAGAAAGAAAATCTAGGAATTTGACAAACCTCAGCTAATGAGAAGTGTTACCCGCGCTCGAAGAACCCACTGAATGCCTCGCAGGTAGTTACAAGCCTAGAAATCATGGCCTAACAATCTGGAATCGTGTCTGGTGCTGTGGGCTGATTACAAGACCCCAACTTGCCTTGACCTTGAACAAGCCGAATGGGATAGCGCAGCAAACAAACCTGAGAAGCCGGCAAGAAAAACTAGGAACAAAACACATGACCCTATCAAGCCAACCCATAGACTAGAGGGCCAGAGCTACACACACTTTGTTTTTTCACTCACTCTAGTTTCCATCACTTGAAGCACACTTGAACAGAGCTAAAAGCTTGATTTTGCATAGTGCACGGAAAGGAACACACACATGCACACACTCATAGTGTGAGGGTAAGTTGAGAACTGGTTGCAATTAATGAGGAACTCACTCAGACATAAAACTTTGAAGGAACCCACTAGTAAGAGAAGACCCAAATACATAGAGGGGTGATCGAATCCCCAAAGGTAGGCCCAAGCAAAGAATACATCCAAAAGCCGGAGGCAACAAGGATAGGCACTATCGTGGAAGTGGATCTACCCAGCCTTATCACCTTGATCGACAACTTGGCAGAGCACGAAGCTTTGGACATGGAAGAGGACATCCCAGGACGTAGAAGCAACAAAGAACTGAACCTAGGCGATTACCCGAAGGCTATCCAACAATTAGTGCACAAATATGATGTTCAAACCTGACTAGAGCATCGTGGTAGATCTATGGAGGACATCATAGCAACATACCTCGAGGAAGAGAGGAAACTGGCACACAAGGCTTTGCAAGGCCTAGCTACGTACAACCAGGACCGACAAACTAGAAACTTATACTAGAGTTTGGAAATGCGAGAGATCCAGAGAGTGCTAGCCCTAACAAGCATGAATTGACCGAATAGTGAGAGAGTGCTAGAGGGAGACCTCACACTGAGCGAGCTTCTGACGAAGTCATAGGTAGATAACATGACAGTAGAGCAAAGCATGACAACTTTAGCAATATCACTGCTAGCAGGGTTAGGGGTTAACCAAGACTCTAAGAGCCAATCGAAAATCCCTGTGGTGTCGAAGTAGGTGGACAAGTACCAAGTGAATGACGATCCGTACATCTTTGTGGAATAGTTCGAGCAGGTCTGCGAGGCCAACAGCCTTACTGATCCTGCTCAACACTCCCAAGCTTTCGGACAGTGCTTAGGTGACAAAGGCCGGACTTGGTACACGAGTTTGGATGCTGCAAAGCATGTCGATTTCATTAGCTTGAAAAATCTCTTCATTAAGAGATTTTTTGAACCTAGGTACTCTGATAACCTGCTATAGTGCAACTCATGAACGTTAAGTAGAGAGAGAAAGAGAACATTCGAGATTACGTGACCCAAGTGAGGAGCCTTTTCAAGAGAATCCCAATGGGTGAGAGACCAATCGAAAGAACGGTATCCATAGTATTCATCAGCGGAATACAAAGTGAAGAGCTCTACAAAGCCTTGGCCGACAACTCGAGCTTGCAGCAAGACACACTTGCAAGGGTCTTTAAGGAAGTTATTAGAGTGGATGACTAGCTCAAGGAAAGAAGTTTCATTTGCTCAAATCGAGAAGAGTCCAATACCAGGAGTTCTGAGAGAGCCTCAATGCCGGGTGAGAGAGCAGGCCCAAGCGTGTAGGACAAAGGGAAGGGCATTGACTCGAGACAAGAGCTTGCAAAGATTAGGATGGACATAACCAAAATACAAGAGATGATGAGACAACCAACGCACCCACATGTCCAATGCATGCATTGTGGCGGGAACCACTTGTCAGCCGTGAATGCCATGACCCTAGGTCATGATCTTGTGCTAATTGTGGTAAATTCGACCATGATGCCATATGTTGTAGACTACCTCGGAGACTCCCGTCCTCATAGCCTTACGGTCAACCCTACTTTGAGAACAGGCCACCGAACTTCTTTGGAAGGGGAACCCCATTGGCTCTCCCGCCACCTAATGATGCTAAGCCTCCCATCCCTAGGATGGAAATAAATCTTACAGGTATTCCTAGGCCACCTAGACCCTACGTGACCCACCCACCGATGAGTGATACTCTAGTCCACTATGTGAACGAGCCTAGCAGGGATGAGCCTTATGTAAACCCATACATGTCGTATGATGAAGAAGGCAACTCAGTCCTTATGGACTACCGACTAGTGCATGTAATGGCATTAGGTAGGGGGAGAGGCAGAGGCCTAGGAGCAAAAACCTAAGAGCCAATTGTGTGGACTTGTGGGCACCTAGGACACATTTCTTCGCGCTGCCTCAAGAGGAAGCAAGCAAATAGAGATAAGGTGGATCTGAGATGCACTGAGTGTGGAATCACTCATCTCTTTGTCGATTTCCGTAAGAGGAGGCCATCCTCTAATTTGAAAAATGAGCCATGGGTTCCATTGGGGTTGTTCAGTGTTGAACACTCGATGGGGAGGCCACACCTATCTCGTTGCATGTCATGACCCATGCATAGATGACAAAGCATGCCGGCATATCATTGCCAGAGCTTAGCAACCTTGATGCAACCTAGTTGGAAAGAAGAGTATGAGAATAAGGAAGGAAAGGCCAGACACTAAGGTCACCCTCAAAACCGAAAGTGCCACAATACTACCTATGGGGAGGAAAGTCATTGACGTAGAGGAAGAAACGTTGGCTCCATGGATAGCTAAAAAGGGAAGTGCCAAAGGTCGAACCCGAAGCGCCAACTCGAAGCCATCAAGAAGGTGAAAGAATGGGTGGAGGAGGCCCAAGAGCACCTAAAAGACGCTGAGCCCATACTAGAAGATGAGATCGATGATCTCTCAAGAATGAGTGTGCCAATCTCTCTACCATGACCAAAATCAAGAGAGGTGATAACACCATAAGCAGAGCCACCTAGAAAAAGGCTAAATGCTTCGAGCTAGCAAAACAGCCAAGGCCATTGGCCAAGAACCGTAGACTTAGGAGGTGAGTGACTAGCAACCTCCTCAATACACTGGTGACCACTCTTGTAACTCTAAGCTTGGGCGACCTGCTTAGGAAGCATCCAACGCTATGGCTAGAGCTAAAATAGTGTGTCAAAGAACTAAACAAGTCAACTACCACAGACTTGCCTGAGCACGATACAGAAACTCAAATATCGAGTCCGACGCTGTACTCCATGCCTAAATCCTTGTATGTCAATGCTTTTTAGGAAGGCATGGAAATGCATGTAGTCTTGCTAGTCCTAGCCTTGGGGGATGTCACAATAAATGTGATTGTAGACATAGGGGTAGGAGTGAGTGTGCTAAGCCATGCAGTGCTCTGGACTTGGGGTAACCCACGGTCGAGACTGCTAGGTTCAACGAAAAATTGACTAATGGAATGAATTTTAAACCATTCGGAGTGTTGAAAAGTTGGCCAGTGAAGATTGCAAGAATCCAATTCTCGATTGACTTTATAGTCATGAAGGGAGTGGACTGCGAAATCTTGCTAGGCCCAACCCTGGATGCGCAATGCGAGAGTCGTAGAAGATTGGGGCAATGGTCTTATCTTCTTAGGCAATCAAACATAGGTTGTAAGAGTAGAGATGGACACTTGGAAGACACGCCAGTTGACCTAGATGCCATCTCCACCATCCTAAAGGGCGATGGACAGCAAACTAGGGGATACTATGGGGCCCTTACCAAGTATATCCCGTGCTTATGGATAAGTGAGACTGGATGCATGTTCTTGCTACAATCGACCTACCGTTCTCATATACTAAGGAGTACGAACAAGCCATCAGGGCAACTGGCAAACTCAAGAACACACTTTCAGTGCCAGCCTGCATGATGACCGGGAGCCTATGTGGAAGACCCAACCCTATTGCATTCCAAGTCCCAAACAATAGATGTGAGCTCTTGGAAATCCTAGGGTACTTGACCAACAAGTTGACTAGCAATCCAGCAACGAATCTTAAGCCACTCCAAGATCTCTTGGATGAGCCTGAATGGCGATGGTCCAAAGTGCACGATTTAAACTTGAGATACAATTGCGCTTTAATCCTTGACCATCAAGAAGTCATATGTCAAAACCTGGAAAATGATGAGCAACTAGACAAAGACAACTCTGATGATGAATATGAGGACTGTTGTTCCTTTAGTGGTAAGAGAAAAAGGAAAATCGATACCCTAGAGTACGACACTGGGGGACGTATAATTGAACAAATATGAGTAGACCCCAGACCACACAAGCAGAGTAGTGTACTTAGAGTAGAGAAATGAGTCAAACACAAGGACTATGATTGAACTTGGTTGGAGCACACGGGTGTGATCGACTACGAGTAGGCAGGCCTAGTCTGACCGAGTGACACACCACTACTGCGAACAGACTCACCTTCTGAGCTACGACCACTAAGAGAGAGCCCCTCTTCTAGCAAAGACGGAGAGTTTGATTCTAAATCTGAAGTCAGCTCGGATAGTGACCCTGCAATAACTTGGCCTTCCAAGACTAGACTGACTAAAGGGGATCTACCCATCCACCTATGATGCCGATGATTAAGGGAGGAATGACAGACGTTGAGCAAAGAAACAGAGACAGAAGAACAACGAAAATTGCAAGACCTACCAAAACAATTCACGAAGTTCAAAAAGGGAGATAGGGTGGTGATCTTGTTGGGAGCCAAACAACAGGGGCAAGCAAGCAAACCAATCGAGGGACTTGCCAAGGTTAAGGAGGTCGATTTAGCCAGGGAGGGGGAGACCCCATGACCTGTCTTTATAGCCGATGACTTGGCTGAGCAAGATGAAGCAAGTCTCATTACTCTCTTGCGAGAGTATATAAACGTCTTTGCTTGGTCCCTAGAAGATCTCAAGGGGGTAGACTTGAGTGTGGTGACTCACAACATACCCATGACATCCGACTCAACACCGGTCAAGAAACGACCATATCCCATGAATCCAAAGTGCGCCCATGTTGTCAAGGAAGAAATCGACAAGCTAATGAGAGCAGAATTCATCTACGAAATTGAACACACGGACTGGGTTTCCCCCATAGTCATTGTATTAAAGAAGAATGGAAAGATTAGAGTGTGTGTCAATTACAAGAAGGTAAACATAGCTACAAAGAGAGATAACTACCCATTGCCATACACTGAGCATATGCTCGAGAGGGTAGTTGACAAAGAGGCCTATAGTTTTCTAGATGGCTTCTCTAGATACAATCATGTGCAAGTACATCCTAATGATAGGTATAAACCACATTGGCCATTGAATGGGGAGTCTTTGCCTACATAGTCATGCCTTTTGGATTGACTAACACGCTAGCCACCTTCCAACAACTGATGTGTACAATATTCAAAGACATGTTGAGGAAGGAGTTAGAGGTCTTCGTGGATGACTTAAGTGTTTTGTTCACTCTACTTGGAGAGAGCACTTAGATGACAAACTCCGAGCGGTCTTTGAATGATTTCAACTATATTGTCTCTCATTAAACCCTTTGAAGTGCTAGTTTTGGGTGAAGCATGGATGTATCCTAGGGCACATGATGTCGAAGAATGACATTGCCACACATTTCTAGAAGATCAATGTCATTGTTGATCTTCCACCCCCAGCTGATTACAAGAGTGTTCAATGCTTCTTAGGACATATAGGGTATTATCGGCGATTTGTGTTGAAATATGCATTATTTGCTAGACCTCTATACAAGCTGCTAATCATATTCTAATGGACCGAGGAATGCCAACGTGCATGTGAGGAACTAAAAAAGGCTCTAACCACATCACCGATACTATGAGCCCCAAATTGGACACTCACGTTTCATGTGCATGTTGATGCTTCGAAATTCAACGTAGGAGCTATGTTGTGCTAACCTGGTGAACACAACATGGACTACATAGTGAGCTTTGCTAGCAGACAACTCATTGAGACTGAAATGAATTTCTTGACAATGGAAAGAGAAGGCTTGGTCATGGTGTTTACCGTAAAGAAATTTTGATATTATCTTATGGCTACGCCTTTTACTTTCTTTGTTGACCATCAAGCCTTATTATATCTAGTTAACAAACCATGCATTATAGGACGCATTGCTAGATGGATTCTTCTACTTTTGGAGTTTAACTTCTCCATAATGGTGCGCAAAGGGAAGCAGTACTACATGATTGACCACTTGTCTCATATCCCCACGGGAGAAGTGGCTGGACAAGGCATTGTAGACGGAACTGCCAGACATGCATCTATTCCGCTTATCCAGCGAAAAAGATTTATTTAGAGCTTACATGATGCCATATTGGGCAGATGACATAGTTTAAGTGCTTGAACATGGACTACCAAAATGATCGATAGAAAAGGCCTGACTCAGGTGGCTCATCTTGAAAATCCAACCCTATGAGTTGATAGCTTTACAGGCTGGGGCAAGATGGATTAGTGCGCTAATGCGTGTGTGAGCACGAGATGCATGACGTGCTGATAGAGGCACACGGAAGAATTGCAGGAGGACATTTCAGCGGAGAGGCGATAGCTCGCAAGGTGTTGCAATCCTAGTTGTGGTGGCCCACCCTCTTTTGAGATGCGGCACGATTTGTGAAGCACTGTGACGGGTGCCAAAGGACTAAAGTTCCGATTCATAAGGATCACATGGAGCTAACCCCAATTATCGCACAACAATCCTTTGAGAAATGGGGGAGTGACTTCATCGGACCCATTAGTCCTACGACACAGTATTCACAAGCCAAATACATCATTGTGGCTACGGATTATCTGAAAAAATAGATAGAAGCACGAGCTACGAGAAATAATGACACTTGGACCACTGCTAAGTTCCTATGGGAACAAGTGATCTCATGATTTGACTGCCCCATTGAACTAGTTAGTGACCAAGGCACACACTTCATCAATGAAGTGATAACTCACCTCCTATCCTTCTTCTTGATCATCCATTGGAAATCCTTGCCTTATTACCCCCAGGCAAACGGTCAGGCCAAATCCACAAATAAAATCTTAGTAAATGTCCTGACCAAAGTCATCTCTTCTTCACACAGTGATTGGGATAACAAGTTGATGGCGGCCTTGTGGGCCTACCACATGACCTATGAGAAAGTTGTAGGATAGACACACTTTTGATTGACATATGGTACTTATGCGATTCTACCCTTGGAATTATTTGTACACCAAGCCTCACATTAGCCCTTCAAGAACAATGGGATGGGAAGGAGGCATGGACCAAACACTTGATTGAACTTGAACGCTTATCGAAACCTGGCTTCTAGCCACCCATGCGCTAATATGCGAGAAGGCAAGACGGAAGAGTTGGTTTGACAAGCATGTCAAGCACTGCAACTTTAAACAAGGTGACTTAGTACTGTTGTACTCAGTCAAAGGACATAAGAAAAAACTGAAGTTTCGGGGGCTAGGACCTTTTAAGATTCCATCGGCCGAGCTGGAAACATAGAACTCAAAACTCTAGAGGGTGAGGGCATAGGCTTCTTTAATGGCAGCCGCATAAATAGGTATTTCCCTTCCATGCGCCCACTGCATGAGCCCCTAATGCCAGCACCCCTTGTCCACGTACGAGTAGCCACTATCAATAAGATGGATAATGAGGATGAGGAAGCAATAGCGCCAGCTTACCTAAGCATGACGGTCACTGATAAGCACACATGCACCATCAACACATTGATTAATGAAGGAGCTGATTTTAATGTCTTAACCCATGACCATTGGACCCAAATCGGCAAGCCACAGTTGCAGCCCACTAATGCTAAGCTCACCCCTTATGGAGGCCAGCCCTACACACTTTTGGGAAAATGCAAGACCGTAGTCTCTATCAAGTCGGAGTGCCTATCAATCATCTTCTATGTATTACCAAATACAAAGGATGCAGGTCAAGTATCATTGTTAGGATACACTTTCAAGACGCAAGCACAATGCAACGTAGATTACAATCTGCAGCGTATTCACCTTGCCATTGGCAACGTTTGAATTGTGACAACTTTCAACAAGGGCAACAAGGCTCCATCCAAGCTTGCCATGCCACCGATAGAGCTACCTAGGACCAAGCCTAGGGAGGGGGATTATGAGTCATCACAACCCACCCAGACTACAAAACGACCACCAACTAAGGCCATCCCCAAAGCCACAGAGCCCACGCTTAAATGGGTGCCAAAGCACAAAAAGCAACCTACTCGTAGCCAACAAACTTAGCCCCGCAAGGCTAACAACTATCATTCAAAACCTAAGAGACCAACCTGACACTATTGATGTTGGCACACAATCAAGCCGCAATGGATCCCCAAAAATCTATTGCGAGCCCAAGGATACTACGAAGGCAACACTTGGATATGGGTGCCCAAGAAGAGAGATTCTAGAAGCATAGTCCACAACCACAACCATCACTGGCCAACCCATCTCCAGGAAGCCACACTCCTGCTAAGGCAATGAACAACTAGAAAACCCAAGTAGCAAAGCTTGCAAAACCCGCGACAGTTGCGGTAAAAAAAAGCCAACCAATCTAACAACCCAAATAGCCACGTGATACCCTGAAATCATCTACGGCCGGAGAGCTTGGCATCCCAATGGCTATGCAAGAAGAGGGAAACCCACCATTTGTGCCACTGGAGCCACCCTTAGTATCCCAAACTAGCATTAGACACACGGATTAGACTACGGAGCTACCCTTAGACACACCTGTGTCAAGTCCACTACCATTAGAACCATCACTATCCAGCCCAATTTCACCACAACCACCAGCAGGTCTTAGGCCTTCCTACAAGCAATGTTCGTTCCTAATGGTCGCCAAAGACCTTGCTGAGAATACGAAAGATGACTTGGTGACCTGCATCAAGCCCTTGGATAACACCTTTACCACATTCGCTTCTAGGGACTATGAAAGGCTTAACCTCGGCTTGCTTGATGAACCCCTTGCCACTGAGGTTCGTTCCTTATCTTGCACTTCGGAAGAATACGAGTTCATGACAGCAACATCCCCCAACGTTTCAAAGGATTTGATCGATAATGGCGAAATATCAGAAGAGTATGCGTTCATCAGATGACTAATAACATCGTACCGCAAGCCCCAAAGGCTTTTGTCATCTGTTGAGCTTGAGGAACTTGCTCACCTCGCTAACTCTGCCTTATCATTCTTATATAAATGGTGTAACCTACGTCTCCAATGGGAGAAACAGGGTTGTCAAATAATGACTAATGCTGAGCAACGACATGCCATCAAAACAACCCGAGTATGACCCGACTTATGTAGCACCAACCTCTTTCAGGGTCTTGGCCATCACTCGAAACAAATACTTAGATGACCAGGTCTTGGCCCACCCTTACATTGATCCCATCCTTACGAAAGAGGAGCTACATGTGGCTAGCTGCATCAACTCGGGTGATTTTCTAACCGATGTCCTAACTTACATTACCCAAGTCTGCATTAGTTCTCGTAATCTCAATCGTCATGCCCACTTGGAATACAAACTTGATTTCTACGATTGGCTTATGCCAAAGTAGATAGCACCATACTGTGCTCAAATGTCTTGTCTCTCCCATGTCTAATCCTAGGAAGGATTCTTATCATTCCCAAGGGGGGAAGGGGCAAGGTGAAGTAAGGTGAAATCAAGGAGAAGTGTCATAAAAATCTGGAAATGACTAGAACTGTTTGAAGGAAAATTCCATTTGAATGCTTAAAGCATGTTCTTCTTTCCATAAAATCATGATCAACTCCTTTTTATCTTCCATCAAGAAAATGTCTTAGGAATGCCAATGGTGAACCACAAGGTGGGGGTAAGGTGAATCAAACCAAACACATAAGGAAAATAGTAAAGGAAAAGCACACATTGCAAGGGTAGAATGCAACAACTTGTGATTGAGAAAAATGTCAATAAATTTGAAATCAATAGACTAATGGGAGGAAAACGTCTACTTTTGCACCCAAGCATTTCAGTTCAACAAGTATGTAGTCGTTTCTTGTTGCTTATAATCATTCTAAAAAACACTAATGGTGAATATGGTTTCATGACAAGCACCCATCATGGGAGGCCAAGAAAAGAATGGAAAATTGCCTTTTTCACAGGAAGAACAAGCAAAATATGGACTGTCGGTGAAAACACGAGCCTTCAACCAGTTCAAGTTCTAGCATATCTTCAACTTGGAAGATGTGGTCATTGAAAAGCAGGCCATGAGGTAGATCATCGAGCAATGCAATCTGTAGAAATACATGGAAGCAGTAAGTCAAGGGGTGGACTACTTTCACTATGCAGAGTTCCTGAGGACTTTCCACAGGAACTATGACACCATAACTGTACATGAGGGAGAGGGAACTCATTAGGTGTAGATTGAATTGACCCCGGAGCTAGTGGAAAAGGCATTAGCCTTGGCAAACAAAGTGGAGAGGAAGCCGAAAAGGATGCATATGCCTTGCTAGGAATGGACAAGGTAAAAGTCCACACCAATGATGGCATCGGCTTGGTGGATATCCCTGACCCCGAAATCCAACTCCAAGCCAAAATGGTGCATGCATTGTTTTCTAGTCAAAGTTACAACACCATTATGAGCCGCATCAACGTCCCCCTGCTAAAGAGCGTCGCAATAAGGTTGATGGATGATGTGAACCTCAATGGTTTTGTGAGAAAGACCATTGAGACCTTAGCAAAAGCCTTGGCAATGGGAGGACGGACTACCAGAGGAGAATCTCTTGCCACCAAAGCTAAAAGGAAAGCCTCGTCTTCAAAGGCTGCAACTATTGGATTCCGTGGGGTCCTCACCATGATCATCAGGGAACCCTTGGGACAATGGCAAGAAGAAGGAGGAGAAGGGGTGGATGAAACACCAAGCAGGTCACCACCTCACCAGGAACATGAGGCACAATCTAGTGAAAGGACACCGAGTGAGGAAGAAGAAGACAAGGAACAACAAGAGCAAACTAGCCGAGGAAAGGCTAAGAAGACGAAGAAGAAAATTGTAGAAGAATAACAGGAAGAGGAGAGGAGGAAATAAGAAAAGGCAGATTTGCAAAAGGCCCACAGAGAGTCCAAAAATGTCAAGGAGGAAAGAAGAAGAAAGCAGGAAGAGGAGGAGGAGAAATTGAGAAAAAAGAAGGAGGAAGACATGGCCATTGCCACGTGCAGGTCCTTTGAGTAGCAATCCAAGCGTGATGAGCCGAAACTAGCGATCCCAATAAGAGACGAAGGATAGAGCTCAAGCGCCCAGGTGCTAGAATTCGTGCCACTGTGGTGGAAGAAGGCAAGGTCAAGGCCCCAATCACCCCCATTCCCACTCTCTTGATGCCCGCCACCACCGCCGCCATCTTCACTCCCAATTCTGCGACCCAGGTGGATGCTAGCAACCTAATGGGTAGGGTCCAATACTTTGTGAATAAAGAAATGGGGCAAGGAGCAGAAGCAGGAACCCCCATGGTAGGAACCAAAAGGTCGACTGCGGCAGATGCTGAGTTGAGGCGAGACCCTAAGAGGCAAAAGGTGGCAGGCTCCACAACCTCCATCCCCACAACAGAGAGGCCACTTGAAAAATATGATGATTATGTCAAGGAGCTTCTCTCTCAATTAGAGAGACTCAAGGGGGAGAAGAGAATCACGATAGCAAAGCTTGAAGCTGAAAAAGAGGCATTGTTTGCATCCCAGTTTGAGAGAATGTGCCAAATGGCCATGGCCCAAAGGGAAGTCAATGAGTTGAAAGAGCAGCTACAAGCTAAGGAAGAGACAAAAGTGGAATGGCAGGGACATTTGAACGAAGAAATCAAGATCACAGGATGCCTACATCAGCACAAGGAAGAGATTGTGGCATGCTACGAATATCTACAAGAAAAAATGGAGAAAATCACTAAAGCCACAGAAGAGCCGGAGGAGCCGAGGGAGGAAAGAGCTCACATGTATGAAAGAGAGGTGGAAAAACTAACCCAAGAGGCTGTCGTAGCACAAGAAGAGAAGCAGAAACTAAGGACAGAGATGGAAGACCAAGAACACAAACTGACAGTGCTAGCTTAGAGAACACGGGGAAAGCTTGAAAGATATGAACAGAAGGGTAGAAGAATGGGCTAATTAGAACAAAAAAAGAGTTAAAGCCTTGGCATGCCATCTCGCTCAAGTAGGAAAAGAAAAAATACTTGCTGAAAGCATAGCAAAGGCCGCCCAAGTGAGCTTCCAGACCTAGCAATGCGCCTTCCTGGATACCCTATTGGACGTCACCCAAATAGAACTTGGAGAGTCCATAGAGGCAATGAAAAGGAAACTGGGAATGTCTCGTAGAGCGCTGAAAGCAGGACTGTAGATGCCGCCACAACCTAGCGGGGTTGCCCCAAGCCTAGAAGAGCAATGCCATTATCTCCTATTGGCAGGCCTAACCTCGCACGCCAGGAAAGAGAGGTGGATGTGAACTTTGAAATGGGACCACGCGAAGAAGAGCTTGTCCCGCCACCTCCTTCCCTATGGCATGAAGATCAGCAATATGTAAACACCTCCACATAAAGAAATGCAGCACTGAGGGAAAAAAGAAAACAAATGGTAGAGGAGACAAGGAGGAAATGGAACACCAAGGGAGTGAGGGCACCCCAGGCACCTATCCCACCATGTGAGGACAATATCCAAGCAAGCTTCCACACCGACCTTGTAATCTGGAAGAGGCAAGAAGCGTCCAGGAGCCCCTTCAAATTTTAACTTTCAGTTCCCCACCACCTTGCATAGGATCTTACCCATCAAGGTGGTGGAGGAGGTAATTAACATCGGCAGCGTGCTCGAACAGAAATGACTAGATCAGAGAGAGCAGAATCCCACATTATGGGCCATTGAAGATGCCAAGTTTTGGAAGAATAAGGTTTTTGAAGTGGCATGGTCTATGGCCGGCTATGAATGTCAATCTAAATGGAGAAGAAGGGTCTATGACTCCAACCTAGACACTTGGATGGCCTTTTGCAGCAACACTAAATCCTTTGAGTGGAATAATCCAATCTTTATGCCTTACCCTTGAAGGGTGGGAATGGATTTTGACTTTAGTGTCCATGACTGCTACGATTCCTTGTAATCTATAACCCTCATTGTTCAAGATGTGTCTGATCTACGAGTTTTAAAAATCAGATGTTCGATTTACCAGTGTCCAATTCTAGGAATCGGACAAGTGTGTCAGATTGGACAGCCTAAGTTGGTCCGATTGGGATATGTTTGTTTCTAAGAATTGGACAGGGTCGGGTCCAATTGTCACAATCAGACAGGTATGTCTGAGATCGGATAGGTCACTTGGTCCAAATATGTGGTCCAATTGTCGCAATCATATGTATCAAGCGTCCGATTGGACGGGGTAGTGCGTGCGATTCGTTCTCATCCTATTCTCAAAATCAGATGGAAGTGGTGAGTCCGATTATCGCGATCGGACGGGTTGAGCATCCAATCAGACGGGGTAGTGTGTCTGATTTAGAGTTGGTCCAATTTTCAAAATCGGATAGGTATGTCTGATCAGACGAAATGCGCTTGTCTGAGTCCGATTCTGGGAATTGGACTAGTCACTCGGTCCAATTTTGGGAATCGGACACTGTGGTAAGCATTCGATTCCGACGGCGGTTGAAGCACGTGTCGATCATGTTTTTGCCAAAAATCTTATCTTACACATTGCTACTAGCTACCAAGACTTCCAAGAATCAAGGAGGAGTGTATGCCACAAGCATTCTATACCTGAATCTCACCGAAAGCTCCAACATGCTCCGATCGATTCAACGTAGTCCTATGCCGTGCAAGCTCTCTCTCTCTCTCAAAACCAGGAGTGAAATTGAAGGTTTCCTTGGTCACCCAGGACCTTAAACCCTTGTTGGTCAGCAGCTCTGCCTTCCCAATCACTCCACCTGCAGCTCCGAGACATTTGAGCCCTCCCTTTTTTCCATTTGCCTTGTTATTACCTTGTGCAACAAGACTGTTTTAGAGTAGTGAATCATAAGCTTCCCACTCTGATTTATCCTTCCTATCCTACTTTAAATGCAACAAAAATAAAAAACAAGGTAGTGAATTGAATTCTCCTACTCAACCAATAATCAAAAACCAAAAATACTTGTAGCATGGATTAAAACCCAAAACCTCCTATCTATCTTAAGCTCTGGTTCGGGGGTGAAACCCTTATACATCGATGCTCGATTTGAAGCACACAAGTGCTCAAGCTTGAATCCATTGGTCTCGACAATGGAACCAAAATGTAGAGGCAAGCTCACGCTCAACTGCCAAGACCCATGGACCGATTATTGTTCAAGTGTTTCAAGTGAGCACTAATGGTGGCTACCTCTCACATAGCAGAGGCTCTATCCCTCTCTACGTGTGTAGCGAGCTTACCTTGATGCCTGATCGAGTTGCTTCCTCCATCAAGCACTTCAATAGCTCCATGATTCATGATGCAAGCTCAAGCATCTTCCTCAAAGCTCCATCCTCCATAGACGCGAGATGAGAGAAGAGAAGAGAAGAGGAAAAGAGAGAATGGCGGAGAGCTTCACCTCCAAGATCCCTCACTCTCACACACTCACTCCCTCACTCACTCACACTATCTCCCTCAAGTACTCACAAGTAAGCAAGAGAAGAGAAGAAGAGAAGAAGAAGAAGAGTCCACTTTTCCATACACCAAAGAATGAGCTCTCATTCACTTTTTGAACTGTATACAAAACCCTAAATCCCTTTTGGGCGGTCATCCCCTTATCCCCTTTTTTACATGGCCGGTCGTGGCCATGTAAATCCCTTTTGGGCGGTCATCCCCTTATCTCCTTCTTTACATAACTGGTTAGACGTGTCTCCCTAAGTCACATGCACATTTCATCCCTTCATTTGATTTATCTAGTGTCATCAATCCTCACTTTCGAGCAAGGTGGAAAAGATTCTTCAACATAAAGCCAACCATTGCGTCAGCTACCATGTGTGGTTGATCCTACAGAGACCCATGTTTTTCAAGAGTTTATTGGATTGGACACTTGCTAACTCTTTTTCCCTCATCCAAGACAATTTTTCCCATCATCATCTGTTCAAGTTCCTTTGCTTCATCAAGCATCATCATCAACAAAACCCAATGGAGAAGTCTTCTAACTATGTATTAGACTATGTAAGCAAATGCACTCACTTAGTATTTGTGCCATAACCTATTCATGGTTTTGGGTCCTCACAAGTTTGGGACAACACTTCAGGCTTGTCACCTAGAGTTTGACCCATCTCCCAAACCAACATCATTATTTGTCTTGTGCACGAACAACAGACTAGCACTTTCCCCTAGGGAGTGATTACATGAGAGGTTTTACTTTGCAAGCTCAAAGTTTGTGGAGGATCACACTTCATCATTGCTACATCAACATCAAATCTCCCATCTTCTACAATATCCCAATCATTTCCCATGACCATTCAAGTGGCCTCAGTAGTAGAAGGACCAACAATCAAGTGTCTCTTTAGTCTACAAGATTTGTCACTAGCAACAACATTAGTCACCATCTACCACATCATGAGAACAATCCTTTGTCCCAACCTATGCCCTTTTTCCCATTGTCCTCCTATCTTCCTAGCTTCCTTCCTATCGCCCATCTACCTTTACAATTTGCACGGGTGAGAGCCCGATGCACTTAAAATAAATCATGGTGCGCCTTGTGCTCTTTTACAAAAGTATTGACTTGCACTTTTTCTTGTGCGCCTCTCTCCTTGAATTAGGACTTTTTCACGCTTCTTGTGTTTCCCTTTTTTTTTTAACGAGCCCTCGTCTTTCATTCCACTTTTCCACCTTGTTCGTCTGAGGGTTAACAACTTCCTCATCAATATCCTCAAGTACTATCATATTGTAGTTCTTGGCTTTGCCATTCTTGTAAGTGCACTTAGACACATGATCAATCATATACTTTTCACCACTTTTAAAATATAAACCCTTCCATTTGTGCTCTCGAAAAATATCCATAGGTATAAACTTGCCATTGTTTGTTGAATTATTTTTGTATATACTACCACCTTGTCTAGGCTCAATTTTATGGATGATTACTGGCTTTTAAGCATTTTACTATCTTGAAGCATTAAAAGTAGGGTATGTAGGGACTTTGTCGGGCTACCAAATGAAATACTAGACCCACCATCATTGCCACCAATGTTGCCTTGTTTACCAACAACCCTTTGCTATTCAAAAGAAGCCTGTAGAGGCAGCTTTGCATCATCGCTCACACTCTTTACAGATATGATAAGGTTCAAGCACTCATCGGTATACTTCTAACTAATAGGTTTCTTTGATCCAACTAATGCCATCTCCTAGCTAAGAAAACTAGCGCAAAATGCACCATAAAACTTGGGTTCTTTCCTAATGCCTTTACTTAGTGAAATGCCTTGATAATGATACTCAACATGCTTGGCAAAAGCTCGTGAATATTTTCCCCAATGTTTCAAGAGAGGATGGAGTGGTTACTAATCAAGAAGAGATGGTTCTTACTATCCACCATGAAAGCTTCTCCCAAAAACTTGAGAGGAAGAGAAAAGAGAAAGCCTATTTGAAAAGTAACTACACTTCTAACACTGACTAACTCTATTTTTTCTTTCTTTAACCATTTTATCTCCAAAATGTCCTATTTCTTGTCCACGACTTGCTTTTCCATGATGCCTCCAACCTTGTCGTCATTTACTCCATTTAGCTATGACTAGATCGAAAGGCTCCTTAATCTCTACACCTATCCACTTCAAGACTAACACCCTATCCTGAGAAAATAGAATGTAACTAGTCTAAGAAGGAAATCTAAGGAAAGATTGTAACCAAATGGATCAAAGACCAATGCTCTGATACTACTTATCGAGAAGAAAACTAAGAGTTGAGAGAAAGAATTGTAGAAGAGAGAGAAAAGACAAGAGAGAATCAGTCGAGGAGCAAGGGATTAGAAAGATAGGAGAGAAGAGAGAGAAGCCATGGAAATTGTAAACAAGGAGGTTGGATAAGAGACAATAACTATATTATTTCCAAAAGTGATGAAAATTACATGACTCACACCTTTTATACCCATGTTAGTGTAACAAGGTATTTTTAATAATCTCTCTCTAAAATAATATGACTTCCTAGCTTCTTACAATTCCTCTAGTTTGTTGATCGAAACATGCTGCAACATCTTTGTAAATGTTAAGCTACAACACTGAAACAAGCAATGTTGAGCATATACTAATAAAGAATACCTCAAATTGCCTACAAAGTAGCTACAAAGTAGTTACCATGCTTTCAAGTAGTCTTGATGTAATGTATCCATTATGAAGTTGATATCAATAGCATAATGTGAATTCCAAAACAAATATATTAATGTGTGAAAGATGTTAAGTGTTTTCATAAATAAAATGTGAATCCTAAATACATTTGTACATTTTCACATGATTAAATGTGAGTATGATTTCAAAAATTTAACAAGTACAATTAAAAAGTGAATAATTGTAACGTGTCCCCCTTTCCACTTGCAGGACACATCTTAGCAGCCCATCGAGAAGAGAGTCTAGAAAGCGCCGCACGACAGTCCCATGGAATGTCACGGGTTTTGCGATCTAGATCTTTCCGAGTTTGCCACGAAGCGGAAGCATTCCGGTCGTTCCCACTTAGGACCGACCTAAATCAAGGTTTTCCTAATGGTCAAGTTCCTAGAAGGTAGCTAGTGTCAAACCCCAGATGAACTACTTTACGCAAAAACATCAGGGTCAAAGCGGATTTATACTGCACTTGGTTCAAGGAGAATGGGAAACGAGAGGGATGCAAAGCTTGACCTCTCTGCCTGTAGGGCATAGTCCCATTCCGTTCCCCTAAAACAGCATAAATCACGACTCTAACTTCCTAGATTCTAGGTCACTATTACCTTGCTGTCAATTTCGTTGAGAAAAGTTCCTAGTCAACCGGGACCACCCTTCCGTAGGACAGACCCATGATCACATCCACCGCACTTTCCTCGAGTTGCTTTAGTTGTCTAATTACCTACCACATTTAGTTTGACAAGCAAAAACAACTTCCTTAATTAACCAATTAAACATTGGTTCCTTCACGTAACTTAAGCACTGACATAGAAAAACAATGTCAAGCAAGTTCCTTTTCAACAATTGATCTTATTTATCAGTCTTTGGAATACATCATATAATCTAGCTTGAAGGCTATTCCATAATCCGCCCGAAGGCTAATTCATAACCCGCCCGAAGGCTATTCCATAATCCGTCCGAACGCAATTCCATAATCCACCCGAAGCCAATTCCATAATCTGCCCGAAGGCAATTCCAGCAATCCTTAGGGATCGCTATTCCAAGTTTTTGCCCGTAGACTAGTATGCGAGCCTCAAGATCCCATCTCGAGTCATGTCGGCCTCTTGTGCAGAACCCGAAGGCAAGGGATTTACGGCCAGAGCCCCCTGGCACCCAAGCGAGGTGTGAAGGCTTAGCTCCCGCGCGTGCTGTCAAGACGGATCCGGGCATGTTCAGGCCCATTTCTGAAGCAAAGCGAGGCGTGGTGGCCCCTCACCGAGAGTTGCTTGAGCAGATGGGAACCTTCTTGTCTTTTCAGGCCATACAGGGCCAGTTCGACGTGACTACGGCGGGGGACATAACCTTCGCAATGCAAGCCCGAAGGTTCAACGCTATGCAATGGACCGCACCTGGAGCTCCCCAGCACTCCCAATCTTAATGCCGCGTGAGGGTCTGCTACCCTCGGATTCGGCCTTTGCTCCTCGTTTGCTGCATGAGGGCTTTGTACCCTCTGACTTAGCCATTGAAGCACAAGTTAACTCCTCCTCGGTTTCGCAGCAGAGGGACTTCACTTTCTTGCGAAAGCTAACCCGCTGTGGCCTGCTAGCCGATTCGGATTCAAGGGGCATTGGATTCGACAAGGTTGTCTCCTCCTTTGCCCCGCAGACAGATGAATTGTTCACAGGTTTCCATACCTTCCTCCTCTTCCTCTTCTCACCACTTCCTTCCTCTCCAACACGCTTCCTCAACTTCTCCTCACTACTCCTCTCTACCTCAACTCTCCTCTTCCTCTCCTTCTTCACCCAACGTGCAACCATTCATTTACCCTCCCGGGGCAAGGAGCCATCCTCATGCACCTGGAGCTCCCCAGCACTCCCAATCTTAATGCCGCGTGAGGGTCTGCTACCCTCGGATTCGGCCTTTGCTCCTCGTTTGCTGCATGAGGGCTTTGTACCCTCTGACTTAGCCATTGAAGCACAAGTTAACTCCTCCTCGGTTTCGCAGCAGAGGGACTTCACTTTCTTGCGAAAGCTAACCCGCTGTGGCCTGCTAGCCGATTCGGATTCAAGGGGCATTGGATTCGACAAGGTTGTCTCCTCCTTTGCCCCGCAGACAGATGAATTGTTCACAGGTTTCCATACCTTCCTCCTCTTCCTCTTCTCACCACTTCCTTCCTCTCCAACACGCTTCCTCAACTTCTCCTCACTACTCCTCTCTACCTCAACTCTCCTCTTCCTCTCCTTCTTCACCCAACGTGCAACCATTCGTTTACCCTCCCGGCGCAAGGAGCCATCCTCATCACACAAGGCCAAGTCCTCCTGCTCCAAGTAGCACCCACGGAGAGACCTCTCGCGGTGGGTTCAGTCCACGTACCCGGCGCAGCTAACAACCCCCTTGGATAGGGTCAGGCAGACAGTCGGTGGTAACTGATGCTGCCTCTCCCTCCAAGCTTTCAACCTGAAGCATTAGTTATTTTCCAGTATTAGTTCCTTGAGCAAAGAAGTACAAACAGTGCTCCTAAGTGTACAAACACAATCATTCCAGTGGTCATTTGTACGGCCAACTGCTAAGGTGTGAATCCTTCTCTCAGAATGCATCCAGCATTCGATCCGGGATCAATTGCGACTTGTCAAGGTCCCAAGGGTTTCGTAAGCTGAATTGCTTGTTCACCCTTTTATCCTTGGGTTAGGGTTTATACCCAGTTAACCCAAATTGTTTCCACCTTACGTTTCCTTAAATTAAAGACAATAAATCCAGGGCAACCTCGTTGCCCTAACTTGATTGGTCAATTGTTTGCCAGGCAATCCATCATTTACCCTAACTTGGCAAACCAGCCTCAAAGAAGGGTGATGTAGCAGGATGACTACTCTTCCTTGAGCAAAGAAGTACAAACAGTGCTCCTAAGTGTACAAACACAATCATTCCAGTGGTCGTTTGTACAGCCAACTGCTAAGGTGTAAATCCTTCTCTCCAAATGCATCTAGCATTCGATCCGGGATCAATTGCAACTTGGCAAGATCCCAAGGGTTTCGTAAGCTAAGTTGCTTTTTTACCCTTTTATCCTTGGGTTAGGGTTTATACCCAGTTAACCCAAATTGTTTCCATCTTACGTTTCCTTAAATCAAAGACAATATATCCTGGACAACCTCGTCACCCTAACTTGATTGGTCAATTGCTTGCCAGGCAATTCATCATTTACCCTAACTTGGCAAATCAGCCTCAAAGAAGGGTGATGTAGCAAGATGACTACTCATCCTCTTGCAAATTAGACTTGCATTTAGAACTCGCCAAACTTGTTCTAAGGATTAGCAATACTATTTTGTGGTTTAGACACAAAACCATGCGATGTTGCAACTTGTTGCACGAGACAAGTGTCGCACCTAACTTGTGGGATTATTTCTCCCATCACACAGTATTCCTTGGTCAATAATACCTTTGGTCAAGATGTAGAGTTTGGGATGTCCTCTTGACCCAATCCAACCCTAGCCCTACTAGGCCGATGACGCTTTGGCCCTCGGGTTCCTAAATTCAAATGGAAGTCTAGTATTTGGCCAATTGATCCTTAGGGTAAGAACCCTAGATCGTTCTTGCATGGGTGTTTAACTAACCCTAACATTCCATGAATGTGGGTAGGACCTTTGAGGTCGAAAATATTAACTCGATTTCTCGAGTGCAATACTAGGCAGAATTTTATCGCGGCTTAACTCTACTTAGCGCATTGAGGTGATCATCATTTGAGTTACACCATTACAAGCGATTTACCTAATTGATCTAATTGTCTTGTGACAAGAGGGGATCTTTCTTTAGAGATGCAAATACTTTTCCTAGAAGATGTAAATAATTACAAGACATAACATTCCATGTAAATATGCGATTCATAGACTTTTTCCTTCTATGCAGCTATAAGTTTTACAATGATCGTTACTTTTCCTTGCCTAAACTATAATGATTGACAATTTAGAGCTAACTCGTATAAACCCTACGTTGATTTACATCAAGAGCTATGCCTATAAACCCTTCGTTTAATGCATTGAATTCAAGCTTTAATATGAAAATGCATCCTTTCCAAAATACAAACTTCGATAAAAGAACTTCATGCATGAGCGAATGCCATGAGACCATTAATGATTTAACTCGTCCTTCAACACTTATCCCAACCTAGGATGTAATTATCATCTAATGCAATTTGCATGGTACATAAATCCCTTTCATGCATTGCAACTACTCGAACAACATTTAATGGACGTCAACGATTATCTCCTACGAATCACAACTAGGAAATTATTACCTAAGTGCATTATGCGCTGTTCTTTTTTGTGAGGAAATCAAGGATGCATTTAGACAAATCCACCTTTTAACTTATGCAATATGCGTTCAGGATTGCAACTTGGAAGTGCAAGCAATTTCAAATGTACGACATGCAACTAAATCTTGTAAATCGGGTGAGCAATTAAAATTTCCAAATGTAATTACGAGAATTGGACATGCCTAGTGCATTCTTTTCATGCGGAATCAATTTTTAAGAACCTGAGCATTGAGGTTCGGGGTGTTATCCACACACAAACTTGGAGTGGAAGCTCCCGCATGTGCGCCTCACGTCTTTTGCTTAGGAGTTATTATGCAATGAATTTTGTCGCAGCAACTCCCCCTTGGATTACTCGCGTGTTCCGAAGTCTCCCAGTCCGCGATCTCCCTCTCCCGCGCAGGACACGGCCTTGCGGTTGCAGGTTTAAAGCACCTCGAGAAGGCACGGGTGAATAGGGGCTACGGGAAGCTTTTATAGAAGCTTCCAAACTCCTGTCACAGGAAATGTAATGGAGAGAGAAAGTGGATGATGGAGAGGATGATGGGAGGACAATGACAATGATGACAAGGATGGTGATGAGGCGGTAGCAGGCGGCATGAAGGCGGATGGTAGGGGCTTGGTTCCACAAGCGGGCAGCACGGCAACTTTTCTCCCTTTCCCTCCCCTCAAGCTTGGGGAGGGGGTGGGGGTGGTCTTATAGGTCTAAGGGGGGGGAGGGTAGCCACCCAAGTGGCGGCCAGCATGATCCCCTCCCCATGCTCCTCCACCACATAACTCCTCTTACACTCATACTCCCTCTCCCCGCCGTGCATCGGTTGAGGGGGAGGGCTTTATTAATAAAAAAAATTTGCACTACATTATCCATTATCCTTTGCTTTTCCCATGAAGGGTGTTCCCGTGTGGGCTTGCGGTTGCAAGCCACGGTCTTCCTTACATGACATGGAGCTGGAGTTTATTAATGCGCGCAGGGTAAGCACTTAGCCAAGGGTCTTTTGTCACGGGGAGATTATTTTAAACTGCTTTTTGCGCGGGGTATGTGGGGTTTAGGGTCGCTTAATATTTCATTGCGGAAATATTACAATAATCTCACACATTTTAAAATGGTTTGTTTAATGTTGAAACTAGGAAAAATCATGATGTAGACATGCATATCTTGAAATATTAGTTTATAAGAAACATGGAGGAAAAGTACTTTTGGTGCAATAAAAACATAGGGAAAGGAACAAGAAATCAAAAATGGAAAAGAAAATTTGAATTTAGTGTCTTAAGTGAAAATTGTGAGTCTAAAAACAAGTTGGCTTTTAAAGACAAACTCAACAAAGCTAACCTCAATTTAGAGTGATTAAAAAAGAGGGAAAAGAGAAAAAACATGTGGATCCTCTCTCTCCCAAACATCTTATATAAACCTTCCTCTTTAGGCAAAAAGCCCACGGATTCTCAACTTTGCGAGAGAGGATGAACTGATAAAGGTGCATGATCTAAAGGATGAGAGGATTCCAATTTTATAATCCATTTGTGATGAAGTGCCTTTAGTGACAACAACCTTCCCTAACATCTAAGAAATTTGGCATCCTATTTTTTGCATTGCTCCAAACTTTCATAGAAACCAAACTTTTCATATTACATTAGTTTTTAAGTCTTTTTACACTATCACTCAACTCCTAGCACTTACTTAATCGAGTCTGAGAGGTGATTCGAAGTGATTTCATCAAGGAAATTTGAATTCTTGAAACATTTGCATATTTACTCATTGTTAAACATAGATTCAACCCAATGCCATAGCATGCCATTTTGGTAATTTAATTTTTTTACAAAATACAAGTAAAACTTAAAAAATGCACCACATACACAACTACATGGCCAAAGATGGTGAGAGATGAAAATGACTGAGATTACAATCTTAATAAGCATGTATGACATAATCTACATAGCAATCAACAATGATCAAGATATTCAACAATAGATATAGTCACTTGAAGAGTTTTGCAAAGGATTAATTATGATGAGCTCATTGTTTTGTTTGGTTTGCAACCTGGTTTAAAAAAACACCAACTTTAATATATGTTAAGTCCATATGATTTATATGCTAGTCATTAGCTACCTCTCCTTTACCTCCACACAAGGATAGAGTAAAGGCTTTTGATTCATTCAAAGGAGAGAGTTGATATCTCTCATTAGATGTGTAACATTTGTCCAAGTTCAAATGCATATAAGTTATATGGCAACTAATTTTGAAGGATATCAAAGATTTTGTGACATGTTGGCCATGAATTGCATCACGAACACCATCGTGCCCAAAAATAAATATTGAGAGATTATCCTCTTTGTAGCAACTAGGCTGATAAGGAAAATTTGGTTCAAAGACCTAAGCTAGTTAGACATTTGGCATGTGCAACTAAATCTTTAGGGTCTTCAAAATGATTGTTGCAATGGTTATCCTACAGATTAAGGGTTAAATTTAGCTAGTGAAGCTATAAAACTAGCCATTTCACAAGACTCATATTTGTGTGAGTTATCTTCCCTAGCATCATGTCACTTTCTAAAAGTACACATCAGTTATAATTTTTGCTATGTGTTTAGAATGCACATGCAATAGAAGCAACTTTTTTTAAGATTATGGTACATGATTAAGTCCTAAAATGGTAAGCAAATGTCGTAAGAAGATTTTCATTTTATTTATATTCTCTTTGAGATCAATACATTATAGATTCATGATGTATCAAGAACTTTAATTGTTTGCTTTAGTGCATGTTCATGAAATGTAATAGACGTAAAAGCATATTACTACATATTAATAACTATATTTCTCACTTATCTCCTCAAGATAATGAACTAATATTGATTTAGGATGTTGCATATCACTCCTTATTACATGCAAAACATTAACATGTTTATGCTTAGGGGCATCTACCCAATATGTTGTATATCACAATATTTTGTACATCAATACACCTAAAAAGACTATCTAATTGTTGCTATATTCACACCTCGTAAGGGAATAAATTTAAATGCCAATAATCAATTTTTCTATTAAAATATGTTTTAGTACATGAGAAAAAGCATGGACATATATTTGTTCCTTCAAACCATGGCTCAATATCGCCAACTACCATCGCTCAACATCACCAATAGTCTAGTGAAGCCCTCAATGTATACAAGTATTTCCATCTAGAGACGTGAAGCTATATGCATGTGAGATACAATGATGCCATGCAAATCTTACACCATCCACTGAGTATAGGGAGATATGAATTGTGAGAACAGGGTGGGGGCTTCTGGAACAAGCTTCTAAGTAGCTCCTTAAGGCCATGGGCTAGGTATGCCTCATGCTACCATCAAATTTGATTATCTCTCATTGTTGATGGAGTACGACCTTCTCTTATTAAATTCACTGGGTCATCATCTAGCCTTGTTCTCTACTACTCTTTGTAGGGACAACCCTTTTGGTATCCCTATCCTTGTATCTATATGTCCCCTAACTAGTGCAAATTCTTGATAAAACTCTATGAGGACTATCTATCATGCTCTATCTTGTGCCCCTACCACCAATAGGATGCTCTAACTCTTTGGATCTCTAATATATATTGGCCCAAGTATCTTTAATCTAATGTACTCATCGCCAACTGTATAGTCTAGTATCCCTAAAACAACATATGACATTTATCTCATATCTAGGTATAGGTGCTATAGCTACATAGGAAATGCTCTTCTATCTCCACCTCCTCATGGCATAGTTGATAGATCCTCTCCTCCTTGGGTACCCATAAGGCTCTGCCTATCTCTATCTCTAGTTGGGTGTGGCAATACTTTGAGCTGGCCTATGGCAACTCCATGGCTTGTGGCATGTAACAATCCATGTAGAAGGGTCTATTAATGAATCCATCCTTGATGAGGCTCCTAAAAGGGTCTCTATATTAATGCATCTTCATGGAAAGAGTAGTTTGGGGTGCCACCCATGTCCTATATCTATGTCTCTGACACAATCCTACATTATGATCATGTTCCACTTTGTTCATGAGAGCAAGACAAAAGGTCAAGTCAGGGTCATGTGGGAAAGGAGGTAGGCTATTATATATTGTTTAGAAAGTAATTATTTGACTGATTCAATGCTCTATTAATGCTTATGGTTAAGTTTGTTATGATTGGATGATGTGTTGATGTTGGAGAAAGGCTTTTGGATATTAATGCTCAAATGCTACATGGATATATTGACTATCATGCCCAAGGGCACTTCTTGTTGGAGAAAGATATAAGGTTTTTGTGGATTAGCAATATCCTCATATATGTGTTGTCCAAAAAGGTAGCCACGAACTTGCTAGCACTGTAAATGAAAATATGTTACTGAATAGACAATCAAATAAAATAAAAAAATAAACTAAAAAGCAAGCATTATTCTATTCAACGCACATTTTTGCTTAGCTGTGGATACCTCTAAGAGAGTTCATGAGGATAATTTCTCTAGTGAGAATATCAATATATATGAGGCTCCAATGTCCTCTACAAAGTGAAATGTTAGTAAGAAATGAATACAACAAAGAAGTATACATTAAGCCCTTTGTAAAATTGCATATATTTCGATGTAAGGAAAAAATATACGGTCGTTTGTGATTGAATCAAATGTTTTCAAAAATATTTCAATAGATCTCAAAAACAATTCCACTAATAAATAGTGGATCAAAAAATATATACAATCCTTGGTTGAGAGAAGCAATCAACGCCCTAAAACCAATAGCAAAAACAAAGGAGTATTATTTGCAATGAACCGCACTATCATTCCATATACTAAAAATTTTGAGAGTCAAAATACCTTACCTTATGCAACAAAAGACTATAGAATCAAACAATTGAGCATCTTTTTTAACAAGCGTGGATTTTTGTCCTTGGGAGATATACTAAGACAACCTTCTTTTAAAGAAGTGTAAGAGGCATTGACAACCATTTGCCCATATACCTCCCCTATTCTCTTCAGATTGACAAGGACAATGACAACAATTTCCTCTTGCAAACTTCATCCTCTGACTCTATAACCTCTTATCTTGTTGGACAAAACACTTGTTGGGTATAAATGTGTCACCCTCAATCATTGGCCCTTTCGCTCTCCTAGACAATTTTGGCAGAACATTAAGGATCTCAAATGATTTTTTATCAGTAGTAGTGGGCAAGGGCCTCAATACCTTGTCAATCCTATATCTGATTTTGTGACCATACTAAAGTCTTTGTTCATCAAAGTCACCCTATGAGCATGAGTAGCAACAATGTAAGCATCATTCTTAAAGTTAATAACAAAGTCTTCAGCTGCCTCTTGAAGACAAAGAATGGTTGCAAGCTATCATTTCTTTTGCATGCCAGCTTTAGTGGACACCCTTTATAATCTATCAAAAATGTCATTGACAACTTTGATAAAAGTTTTCTTTGGAATTGCATGTTGTGTAGCTCTTTGTGCCTTCATTATCTCACTAAAGCAATGTAAGCATCATTCTTAGTCAATAAAAGAGTCTTCAGCTACCTCTTGAAGACAAAGAATGGCTGCAAGCTACCATTTCTTTTGCATGCCAACTTCAGGGGGACACCCTTGATAATCTATTAGAATTGTCCTTGACAACTTCGATAAAAGTTTTCTTTGGAATGGCATGTGGTGTAGCTCTTTGTGCCTTCATTATCTCACTAAAACATTCTGAACATAATAAAATCTAGACCTTCTCTTTCTCTTAGGCTTGGAAGGCTCTTCTCCATGAGCATAAGAGGGTCCAAGTTGCTCTGTTTGCTGAGAATAGGGGCTCTAGGGGGAGGTTGGAAACTTGGCAAGGTTTCCTTGCGGAGTATATATACAGCTTCCTTGCACTCTGCTTTGTCCTAGTGCGATCATCTACTAGAAAATGGCATGTAGAATAATCAAAATGGAAAGTACACAAATCAGAAATTTAAAACACAGGGTGAGATAGGTAGAAGAGACAGTAGATACGGTGTGAAGGGAGGGAAGCACCAGATCAGAGGTGATGCATTCACGTCATATTTGCAAATTTGGACAAACAGGGACATCACCCATAGTAGATACTACATGAAGGAAAAGGAGCCCCACATGTAGTAATTAATAGACATTTTTGGAACCCAAGGACAACGATAGCAGATATGGCATGAACGGAGGTGAGCAATAGATTGAACATGACGTACTCGCACCACATCTGCAAATAAGGAAGTATTATTAAGGCCGACACGGCATGAAGAGAGGGGAGCACATGATTGGACAAGATGTGCTTGCACCGTATCTGCAAATGCACAAAGGGATTGTGAATACGATGCGAAAACAGGATCGCACATGACATAGTCGTGCCTATTTGCATCTGTATATTAGCAAGAATCGAACTGTAGATACGGTGCGAATAGAGCAAATTGCAAGATGCTAGATGACCTATTCGCACCGTATTGTGCTATTGTGTGGATACGACGCAAAAGGAGAAAACCAAGATCACACACCGAATTTATTTGCGTTGTATTGCTGTGATCACCTTTGACTTGAATACTAGAAAGCACAACCATATGAGCTTTCTAATCGGGATATCTGATGTGGTGCATTGGTGGAAGAGTGTTGGCAGTGCAAGAGGTCTCCCACTTCGTATCATCGTTCGCGTTGTATTGTAGATGGCAAAAGTGAGCCATGTAAGCCAGCATCATTGGCCTTTTATACTTGTGCGGCAAGCGACACGTTGCACTGTATGTTTGGCTAGGATTTGCAACGCCCATCAATGTGACTATCCACATGGAAAATCCCTCTCCTTGTCTACATATGCCTATAATTAGGCATTTATGGCTCTCTTAGCAAATTGTCAAGCCTAGCTAGATTTGAGCTCCTCTTGCTTTTCTACGTTTGTTATTGTGACGTATTACCACTCAACAATATGGAGCGAGAATTGTTTTCATGTCTTGTCGACTCTATAGATTTGCACAGTATCATGCACCCTTTGATACGAAGCAAGCTGGCTTTCTTGTTGTGAGTGTTTTTATATTTTCACGCTATATTGTGTATCCTCCAATATGAAGCGAACAAGCATTTGTCATGTGATCTAGTGCACCTTTTCTCACCGTTGAGCCAAAGGATTTTGTAGGTTCCCAAGAGGTGGTCACCCCTAAGAGGAAAAGAAGAAGATTGTCTTTAGGTTCTTCTTGAGAATGGCACGGAGTTATCTTACTATAGAATTGTAAAGGATATTTTCAACCCTGACTGGGATATTGACCATGTCTTGAATTCTTGCAAAAAGTTGTTTGTGGAGGAGTTTGTTGAGTTTGAAGGTCTTGCATTTCCTGTGGTTGAAAAGGATACAAAGGAATATGTTCATATACCTATTGGGAGCTCACCTTCAAAGAAGGCTTTGTTTTAAAGGAAGTGTACAGCTCATTCTCTTGACAGGTTTTGTGCACCAAATTTATTTTGTTCTGCTCATTCTAGGAAATGCGGGTTTATGTCAAAAGTAGCTGCATTCATTGCGTATACTCTTTTTAAATATCCTGTCAAATCTGATGAACAACAATTGGAGGATCCAAAATGTTCCAGCTTCTGCCTTTTGGATGAGGTGGAAAATGACAAGGGTGGAGAGAAATGTTTAGACCTTGAGCAAGAAGCATATATTGTTGGCAAACTAGATGTTGCCCAATTCAAAGCTAAGACCATTATTAAAGAAAACCATGTAAATGCAGATATTGTATCTAACTCTTCTTTCTATACTATTCCCTCCCTTCCAACTTTCCCTATCAAGAACTAGGAATACATACTCCTATCAGACATCCAACGGCTCTTTAATCTTAGGGAGGATTATTGTTTAGCGATCATTGCAAAGGATTCCGCTGTTGCAAATGACATTGTTGGTGTCAAAAATTAATCGAAATAAGAGTTACTTAATTCGATACTGAAATTACAGATGACAAGTTTATTGAAGCTAGGAATGCCCTTTCTCTTTGTTTTAATAAGGCAAAGAATGCTGAGAAAGAGTATGGGATTACTAATGAGGAGTTCAACCACTTTCAAGTCCGACTCACAATTTCCAATTTTGGAAGAGAGGAGTCAAAGCATGTTAAAGAATTGGAAGATATCAATAAGGAACAATCATCAATTAATATATGAAATCCAACTAAGCTAGAGAATGATGAAAATCAATTGGTACTATTATCTCCAATTTTGTAAGATACATTAATATGTTTGATTTCAACATTCATTTGACATTCATCTTTTTTTGCAATTGGAGATTGAAAATTTTGATAACTTCTTGGGACAGGGTAAAGGGTCAAGAGATGGTATTAGTTAATTGAAAGATGTTGCACTTGGCCATTGATTGGAAAAGGATTGATCCCCATGTTTTCTTGGTATTTCATAACATATCATCAGAGGAAGCAACACGGCCTATACTATGTATCAAGGCACTTACAAGGCTACTTGGTTTCTCTGGGTTACAATACAATGCACACAAGGTGATGTTTTTGGAGAAGGCTATAGCAATTAGGATTTTTGGTTATGGTCCTGGTTTCTCTGCTTCTAGAGTAGGATACTTTCTGGCCCTCCCATCTTATGCTTTGGCAACAAACCGAACTGATATAAAATCAGTAGTTGGCTACAAGAAGAGAATAAAATTTCTACGTTATAGAGGAAAGATCCCCGAGGGGGAGGAAGATGTAAAGGCTCTTGAGAGCTAGCTTTGTACTTTTCTTTCTTGAAAAATACTATGAATTCTCAAGTTTCATTGTCATCTTTAGCATTCATTCTTTGAAGCTGTCGTCGAAAAAACCAATTGATTAGCTCCTTAAGAGGAGCATTAATTTTTATAACTCCTCCTCCATGTCTTGTGCTTTGAAAAAAACTTGTACGTGCTTGATAGTGAGATTTTTCCATGCCTTGGTCGCTATAGGTTGTTAGAGGGCCTTGCTCCTCCACAAAGTAAGGCCCATGGATATGAAGGATATGCCGCAAATTCAAAAGTGTAAACGATCATTTTATGCCATTAGAAATTTTATCAAAGAAAGCTTAGATGAAACATTCTCTCTTACCAAATAAAATGTGATATCCTTTTCTCCCCATGCCTCCTTTATTGCTTGAACAAGATTTGTAATCTAACATTTGAACTCTTCTGAATATGTGTAGGTTGTCTTTTGTTGCTTGAGGAGGTGTCTCCAAACCTCCATCCTTGGAAATGCAAGTCGTGATATGCTTGCAAAATTTGTCATTATCCCACACAACTCTCTCCAATTCTCCCAAGTAATGCTCACATGTTTTCCTATATGGTTTCCTAAAAAGCATCTAGCTTTTGAGCCTCCCATTGAGACATCAAGTAAGACATCTATTGTTTTCCCTGAAAGTGTTGGATCTTTTTTTAAGTGAACTTGACCTCCATGAAAACCCATTTTGGAGAGTAATGTCTCACACTTGTCAATACACTTATCCAATAAAGACAAGGGCTTAATTGAGTATGCATAGTCAAGATGCAACCTACAAAGTTTGTCAATAATTCTATTCTTTGCATGCAAAGTACATATATGAACATTTGTGAGTCTAGGAATTAAAAGAATGGGATACCATATATCTTCCTTGTTTTTATATTTACTCAGATCTATAGAGTCTCTAGTTGGAGCCCTTCGTATTGAAATGTTGCAATACTTTGCCTACATAATCCTTTTGGGATAGATAGAGCAATCTTTTGTTCTACCCTTGATTATGCATGTACAAAGAGTGTGATTGGCATGTCCCAAACCCGTCATCTCAAAGGTCTCCATTAACCTTTTCTTTAGGGCATCAATGTCATCCTTGTTTGTCCTAGCAACTAGTATATCATCCACCTATAAGATTAACACTATCAAGCTACCATGCTTAGATTTTCTAGCGTATAAACAATTATCTGTCTTCCTTCCTTTGTATCCATGAGACTTCATAAAGGGATCAAACTTATGATACCATTCAGTGGGGCTACTTTGATCCACATAGGCTTTCCTTGAGCTTGTAGACAAGCTTTTCATTGCCCTTTTTCACAAAGCCCACTGGGGCTACTACATGTAGATCTCATCATGAAGGCCACCATGTAAGAATGTCATCTTTGTATCCAAGTACACAAGGTCCATATCTTCTTTAGCCACTAAGGCAAGTGCAATTCTAAGAGTAGTCATTTTCACCACAATTGTCATCTTTACATCCAACTACACATGGCCCATCTTCTTTAGCCTCTAAGACAAGCATAGTGCTAAGAGTAGTCGTTTTCACCACAAGTGAAAATATCTCATCAAAATCCAAATTTTTCTCTTCCTTAAATCCTTTGGCTACCACACATGCCTGCATTTTTAGCTATAACCTTCAATTTATAAAGTCACTTACATGGCAAAGCATTCTTGCCCTTTGTCAAAGGAACTAACTCAAAAGTCTAGTTCTTCATGATAGAATCCATTTGACTTCATGACTAGCTCCCACTTATGCCATCAACGTGAGTCATTGCCTCTTTATAGCAAGATGGCTCTCCACAATTTGTTAACATCACATAGTCCCATGTTGAAATCTCTTAGGGGGATGAGAGACACAAGCAGATCTCTGTAATCCAATGGGTTGACTTTGAGTGGGAATTGTAACCTCCACCCTTTCTCCATGAGGTACCATAGGGCTCCCAAGCTACTACTCAAAAAATATGTCTACTTCTTGATCATTAGCAAAAGCATGACTAAAACCCTCTCTCTACACACTCAATGCATGAGCATTTGCCCATTTTCCCTTTGGAATAATACAACAAGTAGTAATGGATCTTGGAAAGTGATCCTTCTCGTCTCCACTTTGTTTAAGCATTGTTTATGTACCTTTTTCTCATTGAAAATTATAGTATGATCTTCCTAGCTTCTAGATCCCAGAGTCGATAATCCATTTTTCCACTCTATCCATAGCCTATAAAGATGGATTTTCTTGACTTTGGTTCCAAACTTTTGTAATTCTCTTTTAGCACATGCGCATAAGCTTCCTAGCCAAATGATCTTAAATGATCATAGGAAGGATTTTTAATTGTCCAAGCCTCCTCAAGAATGCCACCATCTAATGTAGTATTTGGTGACTTTTTTATCCAATGTGTAGTTGTCACCATAGCTTCAGCCAAAAAACCTTGAGTAAGACCAATATTTGAAAGTGTACTTAGCACCCTTTCATTAATGGTCATGTTCATGCATTTTGCCACACCATTTTGTGCAAGGTTACTAGGTGTAGTAGGCTCCCTCAATGCCATGCGCTTCACAAAAACTTCTGAATTTGTAGGAGATATACTCTCCACCATTATCAGTCTTAGATTCTTTAGTCTCTTTCTAGACTGGTTTTTTACAAGTGCGAAAATTTTTGAAAGTAAGACAATGCATCATCATCTTTCCTAGCCATGGGAAAAGCCCAACTTTCCTAATCACATCCTCAATAAACATATAAATAGGATACCTCCTAAAGACCTTATAAGCATGGGCCTAAATATATCCCTATATGCTAAGTCAAGTGACTAGCTCTCTTTCTTTTTTGTTTAAGTTTGAGGTCATTGACTGAATGAGCATGTTTAATATATATACAATGGTCACATATAAAAAATCAAGAAAATAAAAAATCTGCAAGTAATCCAAGTGAGAAAGCATTTTCATTTATTTCTTAGACATATGACATATTTGGCGATGCCACAAATATAGAAAAATCAAGAAAATAAAAAAACCACATGTAATCCAAGTGAGAAAGCCTTTTTATTCCTTTCTTAGACATGTGATATATTTGGAGATGCCACAAATATACATTTGGATACTCAGTTACTAGGATTACATGATCTTTTATAGTGGATACATGAAGAGGACACAAGGTTCCACACTTAGCTCCTCTAGCTATAACAAGTGAGCCCTTGTGTACTTTCTGTGCTGACAATGAAAGGTAGAGCAATATCCGAATTCATCAAGTTGACCAATAGATATCAAGCTCTTCATGAGCTGGAACACATGCCATAGATTCTTAAGGGTGAAGATGGAGCCATTCTAAAATGAAAATCGCACACCTCCAACACCAACTATGTCACACATTGTCATTCCCAAGATGGACAGATCCACACTTCATGTTCCTGATGTCATATGAATAGAAGCACTCCCTATAAGGAGTTACATGAAAAGAAGTGTCAAAATCAAGTATTCAATCTTGGTTTAAGTGTTGATCTACTAAAACCAACACATTTGCAAATAGAATAGAAGTCAACAACACTTCACCACATCTTCTTGTGTCGTCATTGCATTCATTTTCTCAATCTTCATTTTTCCTTTGCCTCGTTTTTTGTTAGTATTCTTGTCATCATCCTTCTTATCTTTTTGCTTTCACTTGCATTTGTAATAATTCTTTTTTATGACATGTTTTACCACAATGGAGGCATTCAATGTCTTTGTTGGACTTGAATTTGTTGTGTGACCATCCATGTGTTGAAAGATAAGCATAGGAACTCTCCTTACACTAGAGAGGATAAGGGTAACTAGATGTAAATGGACTGGAGGACACGTGAAACGCTAGCCCTAACTCCTCTAGAGGCTATATAAACAGCCTAAAGTACACACTCAAATGTAGAGGAGAGTGTACTAGTTGTACCTTGAACAACTGACTAAACAAGATCTTGTTCTTGTACTTGAGCTCCTCTCCCTCTTGTGCACACTCTCTCATGCTTCCAACTCTGATTTGCAACATGGTATCAGAGCCATCTTTGATCCTTTATCTTCCCTCAGCCTCTTTACACATCTAAGTGCACAAGAAGAACTCTTGCCATTTTAGTTACCTTCCTTTCCACCATAGCCAGCTAGACCCCCTGACCTTGGATGAGTTGGTGTGTGCAATAGAAGCAGTATTAGCTCCTGATTTCTTCTGGAGACTTCATCCTCAGCTTAGGGCACTTCAGCATGGTGCATCAATCCCTGACATTGGACGACGTGGTGGGCAGCATTATGTTTTTTCTGAAACAGGCGCAGATTTGCAGATGACACATCACGAGCTATTGTGTGTGCTAACGAGGGAGAAATCATTGGGCCACCATAGAGTTTTCATAGCCCCCCTAGTGGGCCATATCTCCCTAAGAGGGTTTGGAGAAATTCCATCTCTGCTGGCTGCTATAAGCCAAAACCTAACTGTGGATCTTTGGCAGCCATAGCCAGGAAGCTTCAAGCTTTTTTATCCTTCAAATTTTTCAATGTTTAAGCACTAACAGTGATTCTAATCACTGAATAATCCTCTCCAAAGTCAGTTGAAGATCTGAAAGCTTCATTTCAATGCTCTTACACTCGGTGGGTTTTTTTAATCCAGCAAACAATTCACATCTTACATCTCAAGTGGCATAAAACTTGAGATGAGTACTTGTAAGCACTAAGGCACATTGCTCAAACATTATTGCTACTGGTACTTACACAATCTGAGTTTTTTCATAAAAAAATTAAAGCAATTAAGTGCTCCACTTCATTTTGTAAGGCTATGTGTACAACTATAAACACATAGACCATCCTATCCTAAACTTATATTGCATATCATGTGTGGTTTTTTCAAGTACCTTGGTCAATGAAATCAGAGGGATGAGTGTCATTGTACTCTCCTCGGAGTCATCAGCAACAAGCATAGAAATCATAGACCTGTCCTTGTCCAACACAAGGTTCATCTACTAAACCATACCACAAGGAGGAGCCTGAAGTCCAGTCTAGGTTCACATCATTGAAGCCTAAAAAGACCATTAAACCTCGGAAGAAGATTGCATATAAGAAAGGACCACCAAAGTCATATTTTGAAATATTCCATATGTATGATTTTCAGCCTTTCTCCTCATTACAACTTTGATATCAATTGTTTGTAAGGGTGTCCTTGATTTGCTTCCGCATTCAGTGGCAAGGTTGTAAGGGACTAGACACTACCCTTGTCCTAACAAGTGGTAAGACCTTCCCAATGGCCACAACATATGCTGATGTCCATCCTCAAATTCGAAAATTTAATGGAAAATATTTCCATGGCAAGTCTTGGTCAAATACAAAATGATGGAAAGAGGATACTGGCCCTTCATGAAAGGGACCAAAGTAATTTACCCATCCAATCCCCTTGATATAGAAGATTATGAACGGGCTCAAGCCATTATCATGCTTCATTTAGATGAATCTTTAATTCATCACATTGACCAACTCTCAACTGCAAAAGAAAAGTGGGATGAGCTTGAAAGGCTCTATAGTGCTACATGGAAGAACTCCAAGATATTTCTCAAGATTGAGTTTTTTAGCTTGGAATACAAACAGGGAGAAGATCTAAGCAAGTTTATTTCACATATGAAGGGGCTTATGGCACAGCTTGCCTCCGTTCAAGCACCCATCTATGATGAAGATGCCATAGTCATCCTGCTAACGTCTGTGAAGGTCTTTCCAACCCTTATGACTACCCTAACTAATATCCTGAACCCAACTCTAGCAAGTACCATCCAATCCTGCCTGGATGAAGAGAAGAGAAACCATATTGAAGGGTCTTCCACATTTACTTCCCGTGAGTAAGTGTTAGCCCATACAACTTCTACTAAGTGCTCCTTCTGTCACAAAAAGGGGCATATTATGAGCAACTGCTGGAAGAAATATCCTGACAAAATGAAGTGCAATAAATGCAAAAATACCGGGCATATCACCAGTAATAAGTGTCCCAGTGTTCCAAAAGTACCTAAGGAATTGGAGGCCAACTTTGCTTCCCAATCCACAGATGACCAACTCTTTTGACTCTTGTAACACTCTCTACCTATAACCTTTTCTTGTAGCCTAATTTATAAAGGCATCTCATTGTGAATTAAGGGGAGGCATCCTATCCTATTTTATCCAATGCCACCTGTCATTGAGGGGGGGTGTTGAAAGATAAGCATATGAACTCTCCTTACACTGGAGAGGATAAGGATAACTAGGTGTAAATGGACTGGAGGACACGGGAAACCCTAACCCTGACTCCTCTAGAGGCTATATAAATAGGCTAAAGTACACACTCAAATGTAGAGGAAAGTGTACTAGTTGTACCTTCAACAACTGACTAAACAAGATCTTGTCCTTGTACTTAAGCTCTCTCTCTCCCTCTTGTGCACACTCTCTCATGCTTCCAACTCTCATTTGCAACACCGTGGTCCTAGTTCTTGCATGTATATTGTTTTCTACATCTTAAAGAAATTTAAAATTTTCACAAAAAATTAATAGAGTTTCTTTACTACAACTACTCATCAATATCACTAGAACAGAGAATAAGCCAGATGAATCTTTGATGAGCAAAAGCCTACCACATCAAGTAAATTGGTAGGGCTATTGGAAGGGGTTGAGAAGAGGCGAAAGCCATCATCCAATATCTTAATAGTGTATTGGGCTTATACTCAGTGAAAGTCAATGCCATGGTACTATATCAAACAAACATGGTTGCCAATAGATTGCCTATCCTATAGTATGGTTTCGTCCACTTGATCCTCCTAAGGTTCTATTAGATCTAGCCAAACATAGGCATTAGAAAGGAAAATTGAAATATATACAAAGTTGGATTTTTACAAAGTGCAAACCATGGCATGGCCTAAGCCAATGTCTATATTTTTAACAATCTACTTGAGGTGCATGAAGCCACATGCACCTATTGGAGCCTTTTGTATCCCATCTCCAAACTAAGTTGTCAACTCTCCCATCTCAACTTTTTAGAATGCCTCAACTAAATATCACACCTTAGCCTAATCAAGCTTCTTGTGAAGTTGTTGAACTTCAGAACACAAGGGTGGATTAGGGTTACTACATTCAATTAATTATATTTTTAACAATCTACTTGAGGTGCTATTGGAGCCTTTCGTATCCTATCTCCAAACTAAGTTGCCAACTCTCCCATAACTTTTCAAAATGCCTCAATTAAATATCACACCTTAGCCTAATCAAGCTTCTTGTGAAGTTGTTGAACTAGAGAACACAAGAGTGGATTAGGGTTACTACCTTCAATTAATGGTTCAAAAGAACCTTGGTCCAAAGTGTTGTAGCATGATCAAGATTGACATAAAGAATCTAAAATACCACAAAGGATGACCCTTTCAAGGTGAAATCCATGGCCTTCATTCATTACCTCCCCAATTTCTTCATAGTTTTTGTTATCCTAATTATCTATAATGGTGATTTGTGGGCTTCAAGGTTGGATTCTAGTAATTATAGTCTCTCAATGCTCATGTAACCATTAACTACATGTGCTATTATTTTACTTTTTTGGTTGCATATTGATGTTTGTTGATGTTGTGAAGAAAAGAAATGTTGCAACATACTCCAGAAATGTTTATTTTTCCTCTTTCATGACCTCTAGATGAGTTGCAAAGGCTTTCTTACCCTTCGTATTTGTAGCATGAGCAAATCACATGAGATGAGAGTGGGCAAAGATATTGATTTCTATGAGATGAGAGGTTGGTATGACAAAAAGAAGTTTGACTATTGAAATAGAAAGAGACTATTACCATAAAAGAAGTGCAATCTAAGTTACATAAACTTCAATGGACTTGATGAATATTCTCACTCCTAAAAAAGTAACCCCATAGTCAGATTGAGGCCATAGTTCACCAAATGTCCCGTTCAAAAGTGTTGAAAGTGGCATAAAGTCAACCAAAGGAAAGTAAAAGGTTGATCATCCCATACCACATTTTGATGTAAGTGCATGACATTCAAATAGTTAAAAGAGCTTAGATAAAAGTTTAAAATACCTAGTCCAAAAGCATGAAGTATACAAAAACAAGGTGTCATAAAAGATGCATGAAACAATGTTATACAAGTACATAGGGAAAGTCAAATCAAGCATAGCTTTGTTTCACATCATTATGCATGCATGGTTAAGGTGGTATCGGACATATAACCCACATAATTTAAGAAGATGATTACTAAATGTAAATAAAATACCAATGGTTTAAAATGAATGTTTAGATATAAATGGTACGTGCTTGCAATCTTAATGGATGTACTCCGAGGATATGCCTTTTGCAGCTAGCATTGCTATGTAACCAGCCCATCACATTTGTATTGTTACATTAGGACATTATATCCACACACTTGAATACACACCCTAACACTTTGTTTTTTCTTTTGTCAAAGTAACTTCTCAACTACTTGCATCAAAACCCTAATCTAGCTTCCATAGCCACAACTTCCAATAGGCACCATCATTTTCCGAGCTATCATGCCAATCTGAAAGCCCATTTTCCCATCTTCCAATTGTTTAGGGATCCCAACATCTTTTCACCAATTAGCTCACTCCAACCCTCCAAGACAAAACAAATCTATGTTGTAGCAACCATGATTGCCTATTAAGGATTCACAGAGACATGATAAATATAACGTATATCCATACAAGTCTACAAACATGCAAAAAACTTGACAAAAAGGTTATATAGACTCCACAATCAAGAATGAGTCCCACAAATGTGTTTGCATCATTTAGAAATAAGCTAAATACTTGAAATGCTTCAAACAAGATTCATGCTATCCCCTTACTCTAGCATTACTAAGTCTCAATGGTGTTTGTAATTTCGTCCATGACAATCTTTAGATAAATTGACATTCATACATGAGTAAATTGTGGTACAAGCAAATAAATGACCATGTAGCTTTTGATTGGACATGTTTTGAAGACTTTGTTGATCAAAATGTGTATTGAATGGTTGGGCTATGCACTTTCATGATTTCATGTGCATGCATAGAGTGGAGGTGCCTCCACAATCAACAAGCCCTACTAATGCTTGCAAGTCATCTAAAAAGATAAGGACAAATTTTGACACTCTGATACCATATCCTCTAGCATTTCTAAGCCTTGATGATGTTTACATAGGCTCTAATCCTATCTCGTAGCTCTTAACATTTCGAAGCCTTGATGATGTATACAATTATGATTATCAGACTCTTCAAATAAATTGACAGCACTGGGTGTGTGCACTTTGTGATACACTGGCATATAAATGGCCGTCTAGCCTTTGATTGGACAAGTTCTGTAAGACTTGTTAAAAGAAAATGCATATTAGATGGGTAGGCAATGAACTTTTGTGATTTCTTGTTGTTGAAAGCTATTTGATGAGCACACCATAATCTCATTCAAACGTTCTTGAGAGAGGTGTGGTTCACCATGACAAGCTCTTGGATCATATTTTAGTTTGGACCTGCCATGATGCCTGTTGCCATTCAAGACTTCACTGCAGTATTTCACAATAAACTATTGCTATTGAAATTTGGTCACATACAGAATCAGTGAAGGACAAAGCACCCATTCCCTCCTTAGTACTGTTTTGAACATAATTGATAATTATGGAGGCAGACTCTCGGTATAGCTGCTGAAGAAAGGAGTTGTCGATCAAGAACTGGAGACTTGCAGCCATGTGCCTGTAAAGGGGCTGCAAAGACCAAGTCTTGTTAGGCTAGCTGCTTACTATTGCACCAATAATTCATCAGGACAACTGAGTAGCTCGAGCAGAGGGGTGGGTCCGACTTTCATCTCTAAGGCTGAGAATTCCTGCTCACACCTCACAACTGAGTAGCTTGAGTAGAGGGAGGGGGTCTGACTTCCATCCGCTTATTACTAGTGATCCCTAGAATGCCTGGTGCGAGCTGGTCATTTTTCTCTCTCTCCGATGGACCAACTGCTGTTGCCTACTCGGATTCCAGTCACTAGTACAGAAATCCACTGCTTCCTCTTGCCTTGTTCCCTCACACATGCTCAAAAAAATGTCTGTACACCCAGAAAGCAAAGAAATTAAAAAACAACTGATAACAGTACAGAGAGCTTTCATCCAACTCAAAAGCATCAGTATGACCCAACCTCTCGGATACAAGAGACCAATTTCAGTATACAGTATACACTCCCCTGCAACCTCTACCAACTAGATCTTTCAGTTCAAAGAAGGCACATTGAGCCACAAGTCATAAGTTGAATTAAAATGGTGCTCTGTAAGTTTAATCGCCTCATTGTAGAGGGCATTTGTATAGCATATTTTGATAGAATCTATAGAAACTCTACAACATTTGCTCATTACTACCTGTCCTGTATAATCCATATAACCATCATCTGTCAGAGTGACACTTCTACGACTTAGATCATCTTGTCATCAAGGGCAAATATATTCACGTGCTCTGGTATTTCACATACCTGTGTTGTAGTTTAGTGCGCATTCAAACTTAAATCAGCTGCTAGGATATTCACAAGATGGTGGTGGTACAGACCAGTGGCTGTATAGAGACTGACCTCACAACTTCTGAATAGACTGCAAAGAGGAGCAAGAGAGATTCCTAGTTGAAGATAAGGAAGTGGACGAATTGTTAGAATCTTGTGCTGCATTCAGAGCCTTATAGACAGGGCTGATTCTTAATACAAGGAGTAAACACAGCATTATGCCCACCACACATACACCCGCCATTAAAAGAAAAGTCAGCCTGAAGCAGGACACGCCGGTGCATTCCTTATCCACTGCTCTGGCAAACATGGATGAGCTAGTGAAATAATTCACCTCAACCCCAATATCAAGTGAGAGGGGGTTCTGTTTTTCTGCTTCTCTATCATACAGATATCCAGCCAATAGCCCGGAGAAGAGTAGTGATCCAAGTGGATTAGCCATGGTAAGAAAGTTGAATATGATACCAAAGTTCTTCAGTCCAAAAAGCTCTGATGCAGTGGGAACCATAACAGAGAACTGAACCCCGTAGCAAAAACCTAGAAGAGCAGATGCGGCATGAAGTGTCCCATCTATGGCAGATGCAAACAAAAGGTGGGCCACTATCATGATCACTTGGGCAATTGCCATCCAAACAGGTCTTGGAATAGCAGAAGACCTACATGAACCATGATAATCATCAAAGTTAAAATAAGGAGAAAAATTAGAACAACACGAGACAAAGCATGAAGCAGACAGATGAGTACTTGAGGAGCTACCTAACATAGTGCTCTGAAATTGATCCTCCTCCCAGCCGGCCAAGAAAATTGAAAATACCAATGAGGGAAATAAACACAGACACATCTTTGTATCCTTGTGCAGCTCCTATCTGACCTAAATTGTTAATTGCTGTTATACCAGTACCCACACCACAAAAAAACGTAAAGAACAGCAACCAGAAATCAGCCTTTACAAGGGCTTGTTGCAAATTAAAATTCTCCCCTCGCCTTGGACCTCTTTTCCTTCTAATTGCCCCCTCTGCTACAGCCATCAGCATCATCACATCAGCTTTATCAGACTCCATTTGCAACCGAGACGAACTTGCAGTTGTGTGTCTATGAGCTTCTGCCTCCTGCATATCATTCAGCCCTTCTTTGTCCCGAGAACAATCATGCATTCCTGAATTTGATGTTCCCACAAGAGGAACCTTCAAGACATCAACTGCACATTTCTCAACAGTCTGTTCAGCACTATGACTACTTGCAAACTTTGTAGTAAAAATGCAGAGAGGAGCAAGTAAAGTAAGAAGCATTACAGTAGCAGTGGCTGTATCTACAATATGACGGTCAACAGGAATGAGATCACCAAAAAGTGTAGCTGAAAGTAAGAACACTGCTAGGACTAGGCATATGATATGTACAATGAAGAATTTCACATTCTCGGCAGAGTCATTGGGTTGCAAGTCAGCAGGGACTGACCTCACAAACTGCATGGCAGCAAGGCATACCAAAGTGGGAGCTATGGCAAGGAACAGCAGTAACTTCATTGGGTCTTTATCCAAGAAACCAGTGAACAATTGAGTGAAGATGGCACCACTCAGACCAACAAATCCTTTCAAAAATCCAGCTACTGTGCCACGACTGTTAGGGAAGTTGCGAATGCATGTCACAAGTGCAACTGTATTAAACCATGTGCTGCTGTTGGCACCAATGCATAGTGTTACACACATCTGCATGGGAGAAGCCATAAAACAAATACCAGAGTGTTAAAAAGTAAATAGTAGCAGTACGCTTTTGAACATTGTCAGGAGAAGTTTGACGGCAAAACATGTAACAGAATTGCTAGGCAATAGCACTGTATATTAGAATGAAACTTCCACATCTAAACCAATACAGATGGACTTTTAAGGAACAACGCCCATGCAGGTTGTGGCAACTGTAAAGTCACATAAGCGTGCTTTAAGCCTTTAAGGATAAGGCAGAAGGCAAACCAGCCAGAAGGGTAGCCGGTCAATTTTGTGGCTTGCAACAAGCCAGACCACTCCGTATCCAAGAAGGCCATTGAGGGCACCAATCAAAAGGATGAACCATGGGGGCAATCTGTTGCAAAGGAGGCCAGCAAGCAGACCCACGTTCTCACCAATGTCCTTAGCAACACCAAGGCTGTTGAGCTGCAGCTGATTATAGGATAGAACCGACTTGAGCAAGCGTGAGAAATGAGGGAACATGTAGCCATTTCCACCAAATGACTGTACCCACATGCAAGCCACTAAAGCCATCCAACGTCTTCGTGCCCATGTTGAATCCCATGGATGTGAGGGCATGGGAATCAATGGTGCTTTGGTGTCATTTGCAGCCACAGTGAAGGAGGAGGATTCATCTGTATCAAAGCGTGTCAATAGCTGAGCCTCTTCTGCTGCAGGCGAGCCAGGCATCGTACGAGCATATTCCTGTTCCTCCCACCGGTGAGGATGAACGCTGCAGATTAGCGATGTCTGAGATCGACCTTGCAGTTGCAGGGGGGGCCCTTGTCCTGGTCCTTGCCCTTGCCAATTGAGATGCAGACAGACCTTGCAGTGGCTCTGAGCAGTCCTGAAGAAAAGGCGGGCATTTACAAGAGCAAATGGTTTTTTTCGGAAGCGTTCACATGTGAGGGTAACCAGTTCAAAACCTCCAAATTAATAAAGCATACATGGTAGTAAGACTCGAGAAAACTTGAGGCATATACCTTCAAAACAATCTGTGATTATGGAAGCTGAAGGATTTTGGTATGGCGTGCCGGAGAGGGTAGGATCTTGTAACCGAAATTTGTGGAAGATGAAAGGATTTTGAAAGGCCTTCCGGAAGACGATGGATCTTGAATCGGCTTTCCAAAACTGTACTGTTGGAAGTTCACGGTTTTATGTATTGACTTGCTAACTTCTCTTGGAGATGGCGGTCTTGAGCTGCAGGATAAGTTTAAGATATGCAAGAAGACCTGATTTAGGGCTATGCAGCAGGAAGACGTGCAGGTCTTAAGAGAAAGCCTCGGCCTTGTCGACTGTCCGTGGGGAGCTTGGAGTAACGTCGGCGTGATAAGAGTGGATGTGCCTTACTGTGACAGGACCGCCTGAAAGGGACTCCTCGAGGCTCCTGCTCGCTCCTCGTCAGCAGGAGTTCTGTCATAGCCGACTTGTTATCTGTGTTATTGCCTCCTCCACTCAACGTAAAAGAAGGGAAGAATGGCGAAATGTGAGTTGCCATCCCAGATGATGCAATAATGACCGAGATACCCGGAGCACAAAGTCATATGAGATATCCAAACAGTTTTCCCTTTAGAGCTGGGTCGCACCAGCTCTTACAGCACAAACCCAAGTTCCACGGGGGCCTTGCGGCCACCGCGCCAAAGAGAAGGGAAACAATTTAAGAGCAAGATTTCAACTACATTGATGTCTAGACTAAGCAATGGGAGCTGACACACACTACAAACCCCACCAACCCTTTGATAAACCCCCCTTTTCGCAAGGGTTTGTGGGGGTTTGGAGGGCTAGCAAAACCCCACTCCCCTAAACTGCTACAAGCATGACATAGTTTTTGTGTGGGGGAGGATGGTTATTGCCCCCCCAACCAATAGAGCTAGGTGCAAGCCAGCTCTTAGGGCCTAGTCAATCCTAGCATTTGTTTGTACAAGGAGGGGAACCCTTCCCCCCACTATCTATGCAATCACACCCAGTGACTATGGGGGTAGTGGGGTTTCATTACCCCCACAAAGCCTTACAAAGAATGGGGTTTTTGTGGAGTGCTTGTAAGATTAAGTGATCCCGATATTTGATAAGACAGTTCCAACACCTCTCGATCGATCACATGTTACCGTGTGACAATGTCCATGATGCATTTCTTGTGTTGGTGCACAAGTGGAAAGGAAGAGGAACCCCACTAGCTTTCTCCACAAACCCTACTAATCGCATTCACCATGATGCGACAAGGTTTTTATGCCAAGACGAGAGAGAGAGAGAGAGAGAGAGAGAGAGAGAGAGAGAGAGAGAGAGAGAGAGAGAGAGAGAGAGAGAGAGAGATCCAAGGGGCACTTCAACATCCCATAAACGCCTTGAAAGTGCTAGGCATGGGAGATAGAGAGAGGAATACACTTCTAAGATCCAAGGGGCACTTCAACATGCCATAAAGGCTTTGAAATTGCTATGCATGGGCTCATTGTCCACAAAAAATCAAGATTTCCTACAAGTGCATTGTTAAATTTTTAAAACACCTTGAAATCTTTACTTATCATATAATCTACGAAAACTTTATAGTGCTTCCAATTGAATTGTTAACTTAAGGGTCATTTTAGTAATAATATGATGAGATAACCTACATTTTGTTTTGTAAACGCTCATGGGATTTTCACATACATGTTATCATAGTATCTAGTCAGCTAAAATGCATTTATAAAACCTACATAAACCTCCTCATTACAATTGGACTAGGCACTCCATGCCTAGGTTGCATACAACGTGGCACCAAGCTAGTGCTTCACAGCAGTGTTATTGACAATAAGGTTGCTTCATGTCCTAAGACGCGTTTCATGTGGCAAGAGGGCTCGCACATAAGCATCATATTTAGATTTTATGGCTCACACTCTAAATCACACAAAAGCTATTAGAATAAACCACACGTGTAATGTCACACTAAATGAGAAAAAAGCTATTAGAATAAACCATATGCGTAATGTAACGCAAAACCTATTAGAATAAATCATATATGTAATGTCACGCTTTTTACGATAACATCAATCAAGCATCAAGAAGTTTTTACATCATGTATGCATATTCTTCACATACACATTAAGAAAATAAATATGAATTGAAGAAGGGCTCATACACTTACATTTTAAACCACATCTTAAAATATCTACCTTAGAACTTGCATCTTGATTTTTGAGCCACAATCAATCATTTTTTAAACCAATGTTATTCAATAGAAATCACATTATACAAAAACCAAGCAAAAATAAAATTTTTGTATAACAAAAGTATAGGATAACTCATGAGGGGTTGTAAGCTCTCTCTCTCTCTCTCTCTCTCTCTCTCTCTCTCTCTCTCTCTCTCTCTCTCTCTCTCTCTCTCTCTCTCTCTCTCTCTCTCTCTCTCTCTCTCTCTCTCTCTCTCTCTCTCTCTCTCTCTCTCTCTCATTATCATGGGCTTGCAAAGTGTTCTAGAGGAGAGGCCAAGCCTAGGCACACAAATTGGTACACATGTATGACATTATGCTTCACATGTAGGGCAAGTTTTTTCACACCATTAAAAAAATCAAATGCATTTCTAACCTATGTATTAAACCACACATTATACACACCCTAAACTATTTCTTTTGCTAAGAAATCTTGGTGGTCCTAATTTAGTTGTATGTTGTATTTGCAAAGAGACCTAGTTACAGGTGCACCTATGTGACATTTTGTAATTATCTTTTTTGTTATTTTTTTGGGGTAAAGAAGGAAAACATAAGCGCACATCCAAAATTAAAGAAAAGCTTTTTAAGAAAAGCTTAAACTTTTGAAAGCTTTTAGTTTTTTCAAGTTTGTAAACTACAAAAGACTTAAAAAGCTTAAAGGAAAGCTTTGAATATTGGGAAGCCTTAAACCTACATAAAGGAAGGAGAGTTAAGTAGTATGGGCTATTCTCTTCATTATAAAATTCGTCTCTTATTTGAGAAGAGAGGAAGGTCATACACAAGTGTGTGGAAACACATACATCAGTTCCTCAGTCACTCATTTGCAAGCTAAAAAGTTAGATTCAAATCTTCCTCATTCGTTCTTTATAGGATTAGTTTAAACAATTTTGTCCTTTGTCTTTTTAGTTTATTAAGGTTAGATTCAAAGCTTTATCATTCGTTCTTTTTAGGATTAGTAAATAGTAGTGAAACGAAAATGAAAGAAAACGATCTTTTGAACGTATGGCAAAAACGGAAGCGTAACAAACTTTCGAACGTACTGATAAAAACGAAAACGTAAAACTTCAACAAACTGGATAATTTGAATGGATGGGGGAATGGCACCTTCTTCCATAATTATTTAATTATGAAGAGATTTGTGCCAACTCTTTGGCTTACTATATAGAGTATTTTCTCATTTTATTTATTTTTTTAGGTTTTTGAAGTATTATTATTATTTATTGATTTTATTTTTTATTCTATTAGAATTACAAAAAAAGCATAATCCTTTCACATTGAAAAAATAAACTATCTTTTAAAAAATAAAATTATGAAGTATAGCATGTTTTTCCGTGAACAAGTGTACTGTAGTTTTATGACAAAAGCATATTATTCTCATCAGCATCAATGGACGCTACACGAAGAAACAAAGTCACAAGGCATCCTTTAGGACTTTTAAAAAAAGGAAAACTATGGCTTCTAGAAAAACATTACTAAAACCGTTTATTGCAACTTGGTACGGCATAGAAAAATTCAAATCATCTTGGGCGACAAAATGTGAAAGCATCATTGAAAGACTAACAAAGTGTGTATCTTATGGTATAGTCATGATGCAACATCATGCTATCAACTCTCAAAAGAATGATCCATCTACAGAAGAAATACAAGTTACAATGGCTTTGTCAAGCACTATTCTCATCCTTATATACCAACAACACAGAGTCATCATGATGATAACTAAATGCAGACCATGTCTTGCGAAGAAAGAGAGAAACAAATACATAGTGTCACTCTTACCAGACTACACAAGACAAATTCTCAATGCAAAGCTGTTACAGCTTCAACTATTGAGCATCATTGATACATCCATCTCGATCTGCAAAACGACAAGAGTGATTGCGAACAGAACCTTGGACTGTCGATCTATTCTCGATAACCCTCTAGTCTCTTAGAATGATGGATCACTTATGCAGCCATCTACTAGAATTGACTTGACTACATTCGATATTGCGGATGTGTTTGCTTTCAACATGCTACATAATCCATTGATCCAGAAGTACATGGCTATAGTAGAACATCCACATCCAAGGATAGAGTTTTGCATCCTCAACAAGCAATCTATCGAAAAGATTAGAGAGCTCCATCGTGAAAGCTCTCCATTCGACCCAATGCTCTAAGTAGATCACGAGAATGAAAGATGTTACAGTTTGCTCGCAAATGTAGTTGAGCCAAGTCGACGAGAAGCTCAAGTACCACACCACAAGAGAACACCTCTAGGAATACTGAGAGAACCACAATCCTTAGTGATCAGTCATGATTAGTTCACATGCATCATATTACGAAATAATAACCATCTCATTGAAAAAACAATGACATTCAGGACAGATGGCTTGAACCTCACCACCCTGCCTAGATATCTCTTTGGAAAATGCAATGTCGTTCTTATTCCCACTTGGCCATGGCACTTACAACCAAAAGAAATGTGAACGTTCAAAATCATGATCAATTACTCAAACTACATATACATACATATTCTCCTTTCAACACCCTCCATGTATTTAAACAATGCAAAAACTTATCTACAAATGTACTTCACTTCAAAACATGATGCATGTCTAAACATCACAAGTAAAATTGCTACATAACAAACATGCAATAACTGCATATATAACTTCAAACTCCTTTATTGAGCTGCACATGTCAACCTAGTTAATTTTCCAAGACCATTGTTTAGATAGAATCAAGTTAAACATTCATTTGTAGTAGCAGAATATAAAACATATCTTCAAGCATAGGGATACTAAATTACAATTGAGAGTCTAGTGCATGAAAGCGTAATTGTTGCTTGATTTGATCAACACCTCAAACAGAGGAAAAGACAAATATTAAAAAAAGATTGTAAAGTTGTTGAGGAACATAATCTCTACTTTCTTTGTCTAATGTCCAAGACTTAAAGTGAAGATATCCTAAAGATAGATATATGTATATAAAGGATAGCTTCCTCTTCCTCATAGATTTTGTCAAATTTGGTGTAATAAGCACATATAGGGGTGAAGCTATCTGATGCCCACTTAGAGTAGGTTACTTCACCTAAAAGGTAAAAAGAATAAACATTAGTTAATGTCACATGTGTATCCACTCTTAGTGTAAAAATGGATAAGTCATATATGTTTGGTAATGCATTGGACCATGACATTTGTTGAACAACATGCAAATTGGGGGTTGAAATGGATGCAAAGTAACAAAGCACAATAAGTCATAGAACTCCCATTTACTCCAATTATGGGATATTTGTTGTGTACAAGCAAGATATATTGTCCTCACGATCAAATGGCAATATATGATATAAAAAAATACAGCTATAGAAGCTAATCTCTATAAATACAAGAGTGCTAGTAAAGTGATCACTAGAGGCAATCTCTTTGCCACTTGTGTCAGGCTTTTACAAATGACATCATTCATAATTAGCAAGTGTAACATCTCTTATAATTTCATTTGATATTCAAAAATACGGTAATGGTAGAAAGCATAACATCTAACCAAAAAAAGTATAAAAGGACACATTAAGAATTTCATTAAAAATACTACCATTGATAAATTTTCTTAATAATGAATATCACAATAAATAACTAAAAATAAAACCAAGTTCAATGAAGTGAAAATGGAAATTATATATGAACATATTTCTAAAGAAAATAAGTACCTAAATTAGGTCATGAAAGATTCTACACATGCCTACAAAATATTTACAAATTATCGAAGTAGGGAATGAAATATTATAAAAATTTCTATAGAACTTCCTTGTATAGAATATTGATTGTGGTTTTTACCATGTCCTCCTTCTCACTAAGCAAAACCTTCAATCAATGTGATGACTTTACTTGAGAAAACTAAATAGAGTTGCCCATGAGTAAAGACTAGGGTTTTTAGATACAATCCCAAACATGATAATGTTTATCCTTGAGATTTATTATTTGTCATTGCAAATGCCAAACGTATAAGAAATTGCATGTGTTTCATATAGAAGGAAGTTCCAATCTAGTTGGGATAAAAGCTATTTTTGGAATGAATATGCTATCCGTAATATTGGTTCATGTTATTATCTTTGCCTCAATTGCATTTATATTAAATGCCTTGCATGTAAGCCTAGTATCATTGCATAGGCCTTTAGCAAGTTTGAAATTCCTAAGTAATATTATTGGTGCATTTATCTTCAATGCAAGACACGAGGAGGAATATCTCCAATGAGGTCAAGTGAAGATATTCCACAAAGTAAAGGAAGATGTTTTGATCAATCTTTGCAATGGAATCATCACTAGAGCATTGTCTAGCCTTTCTTGGTACCAACTGTAATGCATAGTTATTTAACATTTCCACATCACTACTTTGGGATGCAAGAGTGGCATGCTTACTAAAGAAGGAAATGTAATCATTTACACTATACACATCTTAATAAATAGATTTAACTAAGGCATGCATTAACTCCCTCTCGAATATCATTCCAAATGGAATCTGTAATATATTGTCATTATGTAACAAACATTTGCCATCTCCAATGTCTTGCAACCATTTAATAAACTAACACACATCTATTGTCACCCACATACTCTATATTAGTTTCAAAACCTTGATATGCTGCCACAAATTGGAACAACAAAGAGTTGCACCCCTAATGTCCTAACAACTTCCCTTTGATACAATCGATAGAATTTGCCCAAAATCTCCACCAAACAAAACAATATTACCGCCAAATGGCTTCTCAAGCAATACATGAAAATCTATCATCATAGTAGAATAGGGGTTTTTCTTTTTTTAAAGGCGTTTTATCTCATTTTAAAGAATTACCAATGTAAAACATTTTAAGGTATTTTTGGGGGCAAAATCATTGATGTATAGAAAATAAGAGGCTCCTAAGCAATTTAAGACACATGATAGTGACATTTTTGGTAGCATGTATACCCTTGTATTCTCCCTATCATTTTCTTGAAATTCTCTCTATCATTTTTGTTAGCCTCATACAATGTGAGGGGGGCCTTGGGCCAACAGGTCTCAGGGGGCCTCTCCTTGCATTGTGCCAACTCAAGGCCTCCTCACATTGTGCTAGCCCTAGGGTCATCACAACACGAGGGGGGAGTCCCCCCCCCCCCCCCCCCCCTCGTGTTGACCTTAGGCCAATACATTGCAAGAGAGGAGCTCACAGAGTAATTGAAAAGGCCTTATATCATTATGCTCACAACTCCATAATTTGGTCTCCTAATGTTTGGTTTAAGTATTTATTATACCCAATAGGGATTTTGGGCCATTCTAGATATGTTGATCAATTGATAGTACCAAAATGTAGATTTTGGATGGGGAATGGGGAAAAATTGATGGTCCCATTGCATCAAGAGTAGCTCAAAACCCCCATCTAGCATTAAAAAATGCCCAAAATGGACATTAGGAGGCCAAAATGTGAAGAAATAGAAAACGTACCTAGGAGGACTCGCACAATGCAAGGGGGACCCCACTTTATGCGGATCCTCTCGGGTACCTTTTTCATTTCTTCATATCATGGCTTCCCGATGTCCATATTGAGGATTTTTCAATTCTAGAAGGAGGTTTTGGGCCACTTTGGATGCAATGGCACCATTGGTTTTGTCCCATTCTCCATAAAAAATGTAGGTTTTAGTACCATCAGTTGAATACTAAAAAACCAAATCATGAAGGACCTAGGTGGTGACAATCACAACACGATAAGGCATTTTCAAACACTACGTGGGCTCCCCTCTTATGTTGTGTAATGCAAAGGTGGGCCCCAAGGCCATCAAGGGACTGCTCTCTCATGTTATACTAGCCTTGGGCTAGCACAATGTGAGAGGGAAGCCCACATAGTGTTTGGAAATGCCTTATTCTCCTGTGTTGGAAATCCTTTACAATTTGGTCTCCCAGTGTTTATTTTGGGCTATTTTCAATATAGTAATCAATAAATAGGATCAAAGTCTACATTTTAGGTGGAGAATGGAGCAAAATCAATGGTGCCATTGTTGTATTCGAAAAGGCTAAAATCCGCATGTGGAGTTGAAAAATGCTCAAAACGAACATTAGTTAGCCAAGACATGAAGAAATGGAAATGGTGCCCAAGAGGGCCCACACAATGTGAGGGGGCACCCATAATAGAGTTTGAATGATGGTCATCAATATAAAGCCATGCTATATCTTTAGCAAGTAGATGGGACTCCTTGGATAATAGAACTTCAATGTATAAACTAGACCCAACTTGCAAATTGTGGTACGATAGAAAGATTGGAAAAGGTTTATCTTCTTTGTGAAGATTTATAGTAACATATATAGAATTTGGAGGAAAAATATCTGCTCAAACAAAATGAGTTCTATTGCAATCTAATAACCCTCTTAAAGCTTCTACTTCTCTTCTAAGTGGAGCTATTGCAAGTGATTTGAATATTTTCTCAAAAAAATGTTTGAAGAAAGGATGGGAACCCTTGTTTAGTACACCTACAAGAGGTTCTTTAAATGTTCACTAGCGTTCTGCGCGCAATTCGTGCGCATAGAACGCTGCCTCGAAGCGGCAAGAAGTTGCCATGCTATCGCATGGCAACTTCACTCAACAATCCATTTCTCATCTTTCTCTCTTGTCTTTTTTCTCTCTTTCTCTCTCTCTCTCTCCCCCCCAAAATTCCATGTCTAATTTTCTCTCTCTCTCTCTCCTTTTTTTCTCTCCCTGCTTTTCTTCTCTCTCTCTCTCCCCTTTTATTCTCCCCCCTCTCTCCTCTCTTTTCCTTCTCTCTCCCTCTCCTCTTTTTTCCTTCTTTTTCTTCTTTTCTCTCTCTCTTCATTCTCTTTTTAAATTTTTACTTTTCTCTCTCTCTCTTTCTCTCCTCTCTTTCTCCTCTATTTTTTATACTCTCTCTTTTTAAATTTTATCTTTTCTCTCTCTATAATTCTCTCTACATGTTCTCTCTCTCTTCCTCTTCTTCTTTCACTTTCTTCCCCCCCCCCCTCAATCTCTCTTAAAGTATTTAAATTTTATCTTTTCCTTATATATAATTCTCTCTTTATGTTTATATTCTCTCTCTTCTCCTCTCTCTCTCTCTCTCTCTCTCTCTCTGTCCCCTTTTCTTCTTCTCCCCTTTCTCCTAATTTTCCTTTTTTTCTTCTCTCCCTCTCTCTCTTTTAAATTTTATCTTTTTCTTCTCTTCTTCCCTCTTTTAAATTTTATATTCTCTCTCTCTCCCTTCCCCCCTCTCTCCTTCTCTCTCCCTTCCTCACTCTCTAAAAAAATATTTAAATTTTAAAAAGACTTCTCTTTTTTCTTTTTCCCCATCTCTCTTTCTCTTTTCCTCTCTCTTCTTCATATTCTTCTTCTCTCTCTCTCTCTCTCCCCTCCTCTCCTTTCCATCTCTCTCCTCTTTTTTCTTCTCTTTATTTTTTTTCTTTTCTTTTTTTTAAATTTTATATTTCCTCTCTCTATAATTCTCTCTGTGTTCAAATTCTCTCTCTTCTTCTTCTTCTTATTTTCTCTCTCTCATTTTCTTCTCTCTGTCTCTGTCCCCCCTCTCTCCTCTTTTTTACTTTTTTCTTTTCCTTTCTCTCTCTCTCTCTTAAATTTTATATTTTCTCTCTTTATAATTCTCTTTCTCTCTGTTCCCTCCCTCTCCTCTTCTTTCTTTTTTGCTCTTTGTATATTTCTCTCTCTCTCCCTCCTTATTTTAATTAAACAAAAAGTTTACATTAAAAAGTTTAATCAGAGAGAGAGAGAGAGAGAGAGAGAGAGAGAAAACCTAGGCCCTACGCATGAGAGAGATGGGGAGGGGGAGAAGAAAAATGTTTAATTAAAAAAAGACTATTCTCTTTCCTCTTTCTCCCCCTTCTCTCTCCGCCTTCTTCATTTTATCATTTTTCTTCTTCTTCTTCTCTCTCTTTTTTATTCTATCTCCTTCTCAAAGTGTGTGAAAAACTATATTCGAAAAATTTTAAATCAAAAAAAGCTTTTAAAATGTTTAATTAAAAAAGTTTGATCTAAGAGAGAGAGAGACAGAGACAGAGACAGAGACAGAGACAGAGACAGAGACAGAGAGAGAGAGACAGAGAGACAGAGACAGAGAGAGAGAGAGAGGAAATCTAGGCCCTACACATGAGAGAGGGGGGGGGAGGGGGGAGGAATTTAATTAAAAAGGGAAGGGGGTTTTAATTTAAAAAAGGCAATTGAGGAAAGGAGGCTTTAATGAAAAAAGGGAAGAGGAAGAGAAAATGAGATATTACACGTGAGAAAGAGAGGAGGGGAAGGAGTTTTGATGAAAGAAAAGAGGTTTGGAAAAGGGGATAGGTTCGGGAAGCCCTCTGGAGGTTCGAGGCTTTCCGAACCTATAGCTAAAATAATATAGTAGTAAGATTAAGCTACCCAAAAGTTTGTCAACAACAAAGAAATTGAAGAGCATGATGTGGATTCTCTTTTGAAAATCATTCAATATACCTATATTCCATAAATAATTCTTAATAGTGAACATCCAATGGGGAAGACTTTCTTTATTCTCCTCTAAAGATGAGAAAATTTTACTAGACCTACTAGAAGCTACTAAATATCATGAAGCTTGTCCCTCTAGTATAGATGCAATTTGTAGTGGAAAAGTAATACTAGTACATTTAAGAAATAGGTAAGTAAAACCTATGTTTCAAGGGATAAATGAATTCCTTAAATTAATCACATCACCTGATGATTGGACAAATGTAGAATATTAAAAAACTTTTGAAAAAGTTTATAAACTTGTGGAAAAGATGTAAGCAAAAGAATATGATAGATTATTTTGCAATATGCCACTCAAAATAGCCCCACATGATGAGGATAAAGATGATATACATTGATTCATTAACAACAAAAGCAACACTTGATTATAAATATTCAGATGATTATTTAGGAGATTCTGAATTGTCTGATGGATACTCATATTGGTATAATGATAAATTTGATTGTGGTTCATCTTTCTTTGATGAATGGTCTGATTATTCAAAAGTTTTAAGTGAATACTCTTACTCTTCTTTAGAAGATTTGAGTTATCATGATTCCAAAGAAAACAAATCTATTTCTTCTAATGAAACTTATGGTTTAGATTCCAAAGCATATTTCACTTATTAAGATTTTTCAAACTCAAAATCAATAGATTCATTCTAAGCATCATTTTCTAAAGATTAACGAAATGAAAGACAAAGTGAAGAAGAAGAATTGGAAATTTCTTCTATCATTGAAACTATAAATATTCATTACTTTTCAAGATTCAAATCTAAAGGCAAAGAGAAATATCTTCCTTATTTCCCCAACAAACCATCTACATCCTCCTCTATTAGGATTTAGGAAAGCTAAAGAGAAAATTCAAAAGAATCAAAAGCCAATTCTAGTGATAGTTTAAGCAAAGTCAAGAAAAATAAGGAGCTTAAAGTGAAAATCAAATAAGAACTACTTTCTAATCCACACGACTTTCCTAGAATTGACACCCTGAGTTCTAACACCTTGAAAAATGCCAATATTTTTATTTCTTACAAACTAGAGTAAATGCATAAGCCAATGATAATTCAATAGTTTGTTGATGAATCCACTTCAATACTTCTACAAAAACGTAAGGACAAGCTCAAAGTTTACTAAAGCACTAATAGGAATGCAAACTCAGTTTAAAAATTAGTGTAGAGTTTCTAAATGATTTATGAGAACACAAAAGGGACTTGCTCAAGGCACACAATAAGTCTTGAAAAAGCTTACACATTAGATCTAGCTGGTAGAAATGTAGAAAATAGAAACTTTCGGCATCAAAACAATCAATATGATCCAAACTACAACTAGAAGATATAGACACATACTAAACATCAATGCTTTAGAAGAAGGTGGCCCAATACCAACTATTTGTGTCAAGAAAATTGTTGGGAAATTTTAATATTTTTTAGATAGTTTGATGGATACATGATCAAGCCTTACTATACCCCTCCAATCATAGTGGAACTTTCCAACAACAAAATGATTACTCTCTCTATTATCACAAAAGCGTATCTCTATCTTTGGAAATTCAAAATTCCAATAGAAATTCAACTTATGAAGGGAATGAGATATGATTTCCTTATTAATATAGATGTTTTACAACATCTTGTTCCTTCCTTGCACCTTCTAGTCCACAACTACATCACCTTTAGCCACACAAAGGAAAACAAACAAGTGTCCCTCTTCTTGATAAAGTTGGAAGAAGTATATATGCAATTACGCAATCCTCAAACAAATATGAAATTGATCAAATAGAAAGATGGATTCAACAAAAATGAAAAAATTTCTAAAATGAAATTTAGTAGATGAAATAATCTCTTAACCAATGTGTGTCAAATTATCCCTTGTAGCTCACGAAAAATAGACATCTCTCATATTTTCAAAGAAGATGCCACACCAATTAAAGTCATGCATTAAGGGGTGAGAGAAGATGATATTTACATGCAAGAAATTAAAAAACTCATTTAGAAAGATTTGATTGAAGCCACAAAATCCCCTTGGTCATGCCAATCATTTAACTCAACAATCATTTAGAACAAAAAAGAGGCAAGAAAAGAGTGGTCATAAATTATAAGTCTATGAATAAGTGTAATAAAGCAATTTTCATGCTACCTTAGTTAGGTAATTAGCCTATTTTAAACTGGAGTATAAAAGGTAAGAGGGTGCCAATGTAAATCATATTTTTAATCATTTTCACATCTCCACTTCTTGGAGCTTGAAGGTAATTCCTTCCCCACCATTGTAAGGGGTGAGTTCCTTGCAGTACCTGTCATCAATTGATTCTCAAGCTACCATGGCTTCAACATCTCTTGTAATTCTTGGTTGTAAGACATCTTGAATAAAGAAATGGCAAGCTATGGTTCTTACCATTTCTTGTTAGTCTTTGTGTAATTTCCTATAATTTCCATTGAAGATGAAACTTTCATTACATTGGTATCAAAGCATGGACTTTGATCCATGGGAAGAGTCACTTTCATGGAGAATTTAGTCACAGGGATAAGTAGCATGTAACTGGTGTACCAAGATTTGGTCACAGGGTTTGGTATAGTTCAAACCGTGACTAGTCAGGGTTCTTTGCAACAAGTCAGGATTAATTTTGGAGGTTTCTTGAAGGAGTTCTTGATGAAGATGGAAGTTCTTGGCCAAAATAGCAGGTCGTGATCAAATGGAGGCTCATTTTGAAGGTTCTTGACCCTAACTGGAGTCTAAACAGGGATTACATGAGTTAAACCTTGGTTACTTTTTGGAGCAAGCTTCTCTTTCCTCTTTTCAAGCTTCTTGTTGAAAACTGCCATGGAGATTTCTTCTTATTTCTCTCTACCATGATCATTTCTCTTCAAGCCACCTACTAGAGAAGATTCCTGATATCTCAAGAAACCTGTAGACTACTCTATTGTTGAGTATTCGTTAAAATAATGATCATGTGGAGTAGGAAGAGGCTAGCACAATTTGCATCATTTTTCAGCCTTGCTTCTCCTGGGAAAAATCAGTAATCTCCTTCATCATTAAAGCTTCTCCTTCATTTGAATGATTAATGGCAGCCCTAACATGAAGTGCATGCCTTTTGATACTTGATTTTGACTCTTATTCAACCCTGAAGCTTCCTTCACAACCCTAGCTATGGCTGAAAGTGGCCAACATGAAGATCTCAACATTTTTTTGAAGTTTTGAGTCAATCTTGGTCTCTTTTAGCTTCAAGAAGTGGAAAGCAAGCATCTACAATTGACATTGAACCATTCTTGGACTCGAAGCTTCAAGGATAGTTGGCTATGGAGTCAAAACATGGTAGCAAGCTTTAGGCATCAAATTCTTGGATTATTCTCTTCCATTTCATGGGGATTTTGCTTTAAATCACTCCAGGGATCTCTCTTCTACTTCAACTATTCATGTTCTTGAAGAACTACCTCCTCTTGATGAAGATGGCTTAATCATCTATGAGTCCGAAAGGATTATTGGCAAGAGAGAGAAGGTTCTAAGGAACCGTATTGTTATGGAATATCTTGTAAAGTGGAAAGGGTTGCCTATGGAAGAATCTTGGCAACATGCTTCATATTTAGATAAGTTTCCATGGCTTCTTCAAGAAGATAATTAGTTCATCATTGCATAGTGGATAGCCTGTTGTTATAATTTTCGGTCATGAAAATAATTGACCTATCGACATCAAAATTGAATTTTGATGATATGAATGGATACCTTATGAAGTATAATTCATTTCTATATCTCATATTCGTCATTTCGACATTTCTGTCCAAAGTTATCGGTCATTTACTATCACTACCCTGTTTAGGACAACATTCTAGATTTCCACTGTTTTGAGCTTATTTTGGAGATTCTTTTCAATGAAAGATTATTTTCTTCAATGGACAACTTCAACAAGGATATTTAGCATTGGATCGAGTACAAAGTGCTTACTTGCTTTTAGAGCTCCAGCTTTGATAGAAGTATCAAGTGACTTTTCCAAGAAAGGTTTGTTCAAGAGGGTTCCTTTAATGTTGGTCTTTAACACCCAAATGTGGAAATTATGCAAAAACTCAAATTTTGATGGAGTGGGCTATTTTGAGTATTCCATACTTTCGATTCCAATTCTTTTTATTTGACAAATCTTCAAGGGCATCTTTTGCCTCACACTATTAATGGGTTTTGACTTTGACATTATCATGGTGTGGGACTCCAATGTCCATTCCTAGTTTTTGAAAATCTTGAGGAGGATGGTGATCCCACTCCCAACAAGGCATGGTTGTTTATTCTAATCAATTAGATATGATTATAGAGGACCTGGCTCTAATGGTAGCTTGGATTATTATCCAGTTGAGAAAGTTTCCAAAAGTGGTGGGGTTTATGTGGTATCTCTTAAATTCTCTTATTTATTTTTCAAAGTGCATGATGGTCACAACAACGATATGGCTTCTCAGAGTGGGTGCCTTTGTTATGAGCCATCATGGAGGATGACGTCACAAACATGCATTGATGATATTCACTTTGTCTAATTGACATACGAAACTTTTCTTATTTCTACTTTGATACCAAACTCTATAGTCAAATATGAAATTGGAAAGAAATAGCAAACAACTCAATTCAAAAAAGGCAAATAGAGGTGAATCAACAATTAAAAGTTACTAGTTTAAAAGATTGTTACTTTTATGGCTTACATGTTTGAGCTTACTTGTAGCTTTTTTTGTGAGCTTGCCTTCTATCTTTGACCTGTAGCCCTTCCTCATTACCGTATTTGGTCAATGTTACTTTACCCCCTTGCTAGATGGTATCGATCCTCTAACATTTCTTGGTAGGTGCACATGTGGTCTTCTAGGGACTGGATGGTTTGATGGTGAGGTAATGGGTGGTTGTTGGTGGAGATATTTAAATCTTCAAGTTATTGTTTACATAAGGCATTCCATCTAAAGGACCATAAATTGAAGTATTACATCAATCCCCACTATTTGTTTTGAAGATGACTCAAACCATATTCTTTTTTTCATCATTTGTGTGTCATCAAGACGTGTATGAAAAAAATGCCATCAATGCATGCATGATGAAAATGTCACCCTGAATGAAATGAAGGCTTAAATTAAATAGTAATCTAGAGAAATGGTTTGACATTTGGAGGAATGAACTAATATTCATAGCTACTCATGGCATGCCTCAAATAAAATAACGTGACCAAGATGTGAGGGGATACATGCCCAAGAACATAAAAGGAAACCACACCTTCTACACAATTTTATGAGCAAATAAAGGTTGAAAATAACGCTTCCTTGTAAAGGAGAGACATGATTTTACCCATGAGTGAATAAAGGGAAAAAATGAGACTTTAATGACACTTTCTTATAAAAGGATCATTACTTTTATAGAAGAATGGAGACACTTGTCTTTATATACTTCAATGGTAATTCCATTACAATTTTTGCTTGCATGCCTCCAAAGGTCTCCATCTTGAGTAATCATTGAGGATCTTTCATACAACTTGAAGATAGTGTGGAAAAGCCATAGATTCTAGATAATTATTAGAGCATGCACCATTTTTTCCATCAACAACCAAAAAATAATGAAATCACTAGGGTGTGTTGTTAGGACATTTCAAGTAAATAAGCAAGCACAATAAACTCCAAATGTTGGCTCTAACATGCTTACACACATGTTTGAGGGGAGTTATTCACATCAAGATCTAAGTTAAACAAAAGATGACAACTTGTTATGTGAAAGACATGATAACTAACTTCAATGTTCATGTTCAAAGCAATGCCCATGCTTCCTCTCTCTTGTATTTTGTTGCAGTTATGTCACTTGCACTAATTTATGCTAAGGGATATGCTAATTCCATTTGAAACATGGCACTTGATGAGGAAGGTTTTAACTATATTTCAATACAAATGAAGGTGTTATCAATAATTTTGATGATTATTGATATATGAGGGTAGTGAAAGTGGCAACCTAAGAGGAAGATTTTGACTATATATCCATACAAATGGAGGCATTATTACTAATTTTGCTAATTATTAATAACCATAATAGAAGTATACTATTTTCAATCATTGATAGGTGAATAGTATCCTAGCTATTGTTTTGGTAGAGATATCATGTCGATTAGGAATATCTCTATTAGAAAAAGGAGTACGATTGGAGTCCAATCATATCCCATATGGGGGAGGCAAAGTCTTTATGTTTGCAGCAATAGAGGTTATTGTGTTCTCAACCATTTTTAGTATTCTTTTTGTGAACCTATTAGTATAAATGTACATTGACAAAAAGCGAGGTTGTTATATGAGCATATATTTTGAGGATATTATGAAGTGGAACTACCTAATTTTTGAATTAATTTTTTATGCAATGTGTTTTATCTCATGGCACCTTTGTGCTTTGAGGAGTTGCACATGAATCCAACAAGGCTAGGTCTTATCAATGGGTTGCTTTGATGTTCTTTTGCTTTCTCCACTTTAACATTTTGGAACTTTTTATTAGTAAGGAGATTTGGATGGACATTATTTGGAAGCCCAATTTGCTCTTGTACCCTTGTACTTATTTTGGGCTTAAAGAATATTTATTTTAGTCATTATTCATGGCTTGGTAGATGGATGCTTTTGCATTGAGGGTGTTGTTTTGGCAATCAAATATATGATTTATTATTGTAGGTAGTGAATACATAGTGGTACTTTCTATCTATCATTGTATGGTGGAAATTCACGTGTAAAGGAGCAAAAGGGTTGGTTTTTCTAATTAGTTCGACTTCAAGAGTTTTATTGTGGTTGATGATGTTCTTTTTAGGACAAGTTATGCAAGGAACATATGGTTGTCATAAGGATCACTGCCTTGCCCTTTGAGTTATGATGTTTATGTATGTTGCTCTTTTTGGGGGGTTTATTGAAGGTAAGTTTAGAGCAAAAGATGGGGTATTAGAGCCTTCATCTTTGTCATCACATACCATGGTAAGGTTGTAGGGAGCTTACATCCAACCTTGATCATGAAGCTAAGTTTAGGGAGAACAATGAGGTATTAGAGCATTTACCTTCATAGTCATATATGGAGAGTTTTGAAATAGACTCAAGTAAATAAATCACCATTATATATTTAGTTGAAGAGATTAATAAAACCATAAAAACATAAACAAAATTAGGAAACATTTATCAAAGGAAAAAGGGGCTCAAATCAAGATTGGAACATTGAGTAGTGGAATTCCCAATATCCAACAGAAACCCTAGTGATTTACAGAAAGAATGAGGGAAAGAGCAACAGGAAAAGCCAAGGTAGAGTTGTACTTTTGTCATAATGTGTTGTTAAGTGGTTAAAAGGTAAGTAAACATTAGAGTTGTTTTGGAATGCATGTCCTTGTCTTTGAATGTGCCATAAATTCTCAAAACTGTGCTTATGATAGAAGCTGAATGAGAAGAAGAAATTGTTTCAAGAGACCATTGGAATCCCCAAACCAGTAGGATGAGATACTACACCTAGAGGGTTGTGATTAAATAACAGATTGCTCAAGCTCCTTGTAGGAAAAGTCACCAAGCACTAGTGCCCTCACAAATGGGATGGTTCTTGAGATATTGAGGGGTTCTAAGCTTAGAAATCTTCCAATAGCTATTGAAGAACATGTGGTCACATACAAATTAACCTTGTGGGGCTAGAAAGTCCCATAGATGATTGTGGGAACTCTTGTAGAAGTGAGATTTTGCAAATTCTTTGTATAAGTTTATAGTTTTCCTAAGTATTTGTCACTTGCCTAAATGTGTGCTAAGGTACCCCATTTAACAAGTTATAAAAGGAACTTGTTTTTTTACATGGTAGTACAAACTACTCAACTAACCAAAGTAAATATGGAGTGACTATGTAAAAATGGGTGAGCTCAATCCCAACAATAGGCTCAATGTGTGTGGAAGAGCTGCTAGAGTGCAACTGCCTTTCGTAGGATAGAACCTAAGTTAATGGTGTTAGGAAAATAGTGTGGTGGAGTACCAGTCCTTAAGGCCATGGAAGCAACTACCACTAGCAATTATTAAGAATAGTGTGGTAGAGTATTAGTCCTTGAGGCCATGAGAGTAACTGCCACTAGCAAGGACTATGCTAGCTACTCTCATCTCTAGTTGGTTGTGAAGTGACTATATTAGATAGGCATTAGATTATTTTTAGGGTGACTTTTCAATGTTTTTCTTTATGAAGTAGAACTCAAATTCCCATGTTTAACCAAGTTTATCATTCCCAATGAGGGAACTGGATAGTGTTGTGCATAGAGGTAGAAGGTTTGGTTGACTACTTAAGGAACCATCGTATGAAGGAGGGGGTTTCTAACAATAGGAGACCCCTCCAAAGGGTGCCCAACCTAAGCTACCAACCATGCTAGTGAAAGATAAAACAAAGATCTTGCCAAAGCGTAAACTTGTATATGTGCTTAAGCAATCATCACCAACATGAGAAGAGAACCTAGCCATACCTAGCTCCAATGCATGTAAAGAGAAAGACATAGATACCTTCAACAATGATTCCTATAACTCTAACATCAACAAAACTTGACAAGCCAACTAGTTTAGGAGGTAAAGAATAGGCAAACAAGGTTTGCATATCTAAATCCAACCCTCCTAAAGGTTTGAAACCAAACTATGCTAGGCAAAGCTTGGAGTAGATTGCCATAGATACTATCAAGGAGAGTCAAAATCTTCCTATAACATGTTGATGAATGAGGAGAACTCTATAGTATCCCAGCTATAGTATATGATTTGAATGGTTTAATGCATTAGATAAAAACAAAAAATTGCTTGCCAAAGTTTCACTAATCACGTGAGATGAGTTTAAGCCATCTATAGGAGGTGTCCTACATAGTACATAAGCTAGCTAAAAAGATCACTCAAAGATGAAGCTTACTACCTTAGATTGGTTCCTTCCTACTAGAAAGATATTTACAAACCCATAGATGGAGAAACATACTAACATTAGAGGTATAAATAGACAATTCCTTCTTGAAAAAATGGTATATAAATGGGAAAGCTCTCAACATTGTAGGAATTGTATCATACAAGTTCTAAGGGGCCTGGCAGCATGGATAAGCATGTATGTATATGAGAAATCAAGTGTTTAATGTATGGTGTCATGAGCTCAAAGGAAAAAGTGAAAAGATAAGCAATGCATGATGGGTGCAAACTATTTATTGTTGAATATTTATTTTTAGTTCTACAAGCCAGAATAACTATTCACAGTAAAAATTTTGAGAACTGTGGTCACTTTCATGCAAGTTGCAAAGTCTCTTGGGCAAGCTATGAAGGTATAGATGAAATCCACAAGCATGACTAATGAGTTAGAATGGCCAAAAGGTGAAGTGGATAGACCAAAAGAATAAGTGGAAGTGTGGAAAAGAATGGAGGTCGAAAAAGGGGAAACCCTATATGTATACAATGTGTAAAATGAATAGAGGAACTCGTTCTTGTGTGTTGTGTCTCTTTCTTTTTCTCTACTTCTCAATTGATCATAGCCATTGAGAGAGTCAGATTGTGTGAAAAGGGAGCTTAGTAAGTGAGTGTGAGGGGAGGAAGAACTCCTCTCCTCATCTTGTTCTTCTTTTCTTCTCTTCTTCTTGCCTTTGGGCAATTAGGGGAGACTAGAGCATAGTGCCTTATGGCTTGCAGTGGAGAGCTTTAGGTGTGGAGATCAAAACCATCGACAACCATGCTTAGATTGGGAGGTGCTGAATTGACCATTCAAACTAAAATGGATGAAGCTATGGATTTGGTAAGCTCTTGCCTCTCTCTTGAGTTGAGATTGTTTGTTCCTTGCTTGGGAAGACAAAGAGCATGCTTGTTGGAGTTAAAGATAAAGTATGAGTGGAGCATCCTCTATGATGGAGAAGACCAAGAGAGTGTGGATGATGCTTGAAAGAGTTAAAGTTCCATCCATGCCACATATATGCTAAGTTAGTTTGCCTCAATATTCTTATCATAACAAATATTGTATATGTCACTCCTATAATAGTTTAGATAGTAGCTACAAACATAATAAAGAGGAGGATCTTACAAGATATAGTAGATCACTGCCTATTACTAGAAAAAGTCCTCACATAAGAAAAGCTTCATATTGATAGTTATTTGGGACAACCCATTATGATTCATTTAGATACATTCTCATGCATCTGAGGATGTTGTATATAAAACTAGGCCAACTACACTTTTTAGACTTGAAAATCTAATCCATCAATGTCTCCATTGTAAGAATAAAAGTATCCATGATATCATTTTGTAAATAGTGTTGGTACAAACAAAAATAGCATATGATCACTTGGAAATATCCTAGGGAAAGAGAAAATTTATATGTAGGTAGAGTGTGAAAAGCTACATGAGTCCTTATAGTAGAATGCAACAACTTGACCATTGCCCTGATCATGTATACATGTTACTCTCGACGTGCATTGGCCCCACATCATGTACAATAACCTTGGACCAAGAATCTAGCAATCACACTTTTGTGCCCAATATAATAGGGAGACCACATTATTTATGCGATATGATAGTTGAAGCTTGTGATTGCTATAACAACAAAGTGTTTGGACCATAGACTAGTTGTAGAACAACTAACAAGTTGTAGCTTGTTCTCAACAGACATGCCATAATTCAAGCCAGTGATGTTGTAGGCATGTTTGAGTGATGAATGGGAAAGAACATAACAAATTTTTTCTCTTGTAATTATAATTAATGAGCCAAATTCCATTACCTCCCAAAATGCATCTAAAAATTTGACCTTGTAATTCAAGGTGCCAATGTTGAAATAAGTGCAAGCCAACAACAAAGTAGGGCTTGAATGATCATCCTTGCTTATCCAAATTATCCATGTTTCCTTATACCAACTCTCCCTCAACCACTTCTGTTTTATAAATTGGGGTAACATGTTTTATATCGAGCCCACACTAGTACCTTGGAATGAGCCATGGTGACCATTCTCTAATTGGCTCCTTTACCCTAGTGTGTGACATTTTGCCCACCCAAATTGCACAAGAGGAAAACAAGGCTTCGTGCTTTCAAGACTAGGGTAAAGGGGCCAATAAGGTTATGCTTCCCAAAAGTAAAACACATGCCACCCCAATTTAGTGATAGTTTTACACAAAAGGTGCATCAATTTCAGCCACTTAAAGCATTGATAGAAATTATTATATATATAAGAGTTGAATGTGAGTCAAACAATCAAGCATTTTAACTTTTTATATTTTGGATTTCTAAAATTTTAAAATAGAGCATCCTTGACAATAACTCTTGGTCCCTCATTGTCACTATTTTATGAACCCTTCATTTATAACTAGGTCTACCTAGCAAAAATATAAAAATGCCCCAAATTTCTTTATTTGATTGCCATATGATGTATGTAGTGTGACTCTTAAACAAAACTTATGTAACTCACTTGGAAAGATACATATAACAAGGGATTTTTAGATGATACTCTATTAGTGTATTTATTCTAAGAGTGGCATGCACTTCAACACACCTTCATGTTCTCTAACCCAAGGTTGTTTAGTGAGAAAATTGGTCACCAATGTATGCTTATACGAAGTTACTTTCATTTTAGTAGTTGCATTATAATTACTATCAGTCCATTTGCTTCTAAACCTATTAAAATGTACTCTCTCCCTCTACATGACAAGACCTATTATAACTAGTCTTTCCTCTACATGACAAGACCTATTATAATTAGTCTCTTCCTCTATATGGTTTTGTTAACTTTGGCATTATTGATCCATTGTTCACTCACAAGCCAAAACATGGATACATTTTCAATGCAAACTTTTTTAAATCCATAATGTGTTGAGACCAAGTAATCAATAATTGAATTAAGCTCTCCGGAAAACTAAGTATCCTCTAAAGAGATCAAAGATCTTTAGTTGATCCCTCATTCCACCTTACTAGAAGAAGCCCTTGAACAAGAACTTCCTAGAGTTTCCTCTCTACCCCCAATTTGTGAAATTTGAGATGGTGAACCTCTAGTGCACCTCGTGAAAGATGCAGCAAAAGTGGAAGCACGAGTTGAAGCAAGAGGAAAGTAAGAGGTATGGAGGTTCAAAGAACGGAGAGACTGATGTGTGGAAACTCCAATAGTTACAATGTGTGATGTGCCTTCCCTTATTCTATTGTCATAGTAAAAATAAATAATAATGTCACAGTTATGGCCGGCCATCATTTACAATGTATAAGTGTGTGGGTGGTAAATATAAGCAAACATAAACACCTAGGCATGTGGCCTTTAACCCCCAACAACCTCCTACTTAAAGGCAAATGTGTCTAAGTGTGGATAAAATAAGAAAAAAGTAACAAATTACGAAGTGCATATAGAAGTACAATAGGATGAGGAAGAGGCATCATCTCATCCTACACCCATCATCCTTCTAGTATAACATTTCATTGTGAAACTTTTAGTGAGCAGATCTACAAGATTCTTATTAGTTGAGATCTTAACAAGCTCTATATGCTTGTCTTCAATCACCTCTTTGATGAAGTGATAAACAGACCTCAATGTGCTTGGTCTTTGCATGAAAGATCGGATTACGTGGCAACTAAATGACCCTCATAGAGTCTGAATACAATGTAAGAGTCATAGTTATACCAAGGTCTACCACTAGATAGCCTAACTATGTAGGGCCTCCTTGCAAGCCTTGATGGCTACAATGTACTTGGCCTCGGTATAGTAGACGATGCTATGAATTGTTGCACCCTATACATCCAATAAATAACACCTCCAACAAGGGTGAAGTCATAGCCAGAGGGGGTGGATTTCATACTATCTACATGCCCTATATAATCAAAGTCTGTATAGCCCACAACTCTAATATCCTAGCCATAATAACAAATGCACATATATGTAGTCCCCTTAAGGTATCTCATGATCCCCTTCATGGAGTCCCAATGTTGCCTACCACGTGTCACCATATAATGACCCACAACTCCCATTGCAAATACTATTTTAGGTCTAGTCAAGCTACCCACCACTATAGATGCATACAAGAACTTGGCCATCTCAACCTTCTCAACATCTAACTAAGGACAACTAGCTTAACTAACCTTCACATGAGAAGGTAATGGGCAGCCAATAGGCTTACCACCCTGCATATGGAATTGCTCAAGAACCTTATGAATGTACTTCTTCTATGATAAGTAGAGGAGTCTCTTAGAGTAATTGTGCATAATACTCATATCGAGGATATGTGAGGCATATCCCATGTCCTTCATCTCAAAGCTCTTCTCAAGTTGTCTTCAAAGCATCCAGCTCATCATGAGCACTCCCAAAAATCAACATATCATCAACATATAGCATCATAATGATAAGGCTCCATCACAGGCCTTTTTCGTGTACGGACTGAAATCCATATCACTATGGGAGTAACCTTGTAATGATGAACGTATCAAACTTATGATACCATTCCCTAGGTGCTTGCTTAAGTTCATAAAGACTCTTTCTAAACTTGCACACTAGGTGTTCCATGTCCTTTTCCTCAAAGCCCTTAGACTATTGCATATAAATGACCTTAGGCAAGTCCCCATGAAGAAAAATTGTTTTCACATCCATCTAGTATAAGTCTAGATCCATTTGCACAACCAAGGCCAATACCAAGCATATGGTAGTGATCTTGACCACAAGAGAGAAGATCTCATCAAACTCAACTCACTTCTCTTGCTTAAAACCTTTAGCAACCGATCTAGCCTTATATTTGGGGCAACTAGGGGTACTTTTCAACTTGTACATCCACCTCCATGGCAATGCATGTTTCCCATTGGGTAAAGGAACCAAATCCCATGTATGATTTTTCTATAGTGAAATACTTAGATTGCATGGTCCTCTCCCAAGAGTAATTATCACATTTGCACATAACCTCATCATAGGCGAGAGGCTCAACAACATTTGTCACCATAATATAATGCATAGAGGGCTAAAAATGATCAAGAGGATGTGAAGCTCTAGTGGATCATCTCAAGACTCACCGTGGGGCCTATATGGCTTGTCCTCTTTATCCAACATCATGATCCTACACGACAAGCGGATTCTATATATCATCAATAGCTATAGCAAGCTATCTAACTAGGCCTAGCTATATTGTAATAGGAGGCTTTTCTTGAAAGATTAGCATGCATACTTCACCTACTTTGGTCTTATATGCATCTTTTCCTCATGGAATATAACATATAGTTGCAGATAACCTTCCAATCTTTCAAATCCCAAAGGTGGTAGCCCATCTCACTTGTGTCACCATATCCAAGAAAGATGCACTTGATGTACTTTGGATCCAACTTGTTATGCTTGTCTAATATGGTAAAAAGACTCATATCCAAAGACTTGTAAGTATGTATATCAGGGAGATTTACCATACAATACCTCCTTTGCAATTTTACCACCAAGAGTAGTGTATGGGGATCTATTAATGAGATGAATAGAAGTAGTAACTACCTCAACCAATAAGAACTGTGATAAGCTTGCCTAACTAAGCATACTATGGACTCTTTCCTAAATAGCCTTATTCATACACTTTGCAACACCATTTTGGAGTCGGGAGTATGGGGTGGTAAATTGATGCTTAATATCCCTCTCATCACAAAGCTACTCAAATGCATTAGAGACATATTCACCCCCTTTGGCGGATTGTAGGCATTTCAACCTCCCTATGCTCAGATTGGTTCTCAACCATAGCAAGAAAGTGTTGAAACATAGGCAAAGCATCCTGTTTTTTCTTAATAGGATAGGTATGAGACCCAACCCAATGACTGAGAGGATATGAGACCATGAACATATGTATAGAAACCCAATGACTGAGAGGATATGAGACCATGAACATATGTATAGAAACTAACTTTTTATGAGAGTTACATATTTGCTTGCCATAGAGACAATGATCAAATGGATCAAAACATGAGTAATCAAGAGGTGGAATATATTGTAAACGAGTAAGGATTTTCATTCCTTTCAAAGAAATAAGACAGTGATACCAAAGAGATACATATGAAAGATTGGTTATAGCCAAAACATGATTAACTGGCCCACAAATAAGCAAGGGATAGAGGCCACCAACCTTGGCGCCTCTAACAAACAAAAAACTATGATGAGTGATCTTCCATGCAAAATCACCAAAAGATACATGATACCTGTCATAATCCAATTATTAAGTTGAGATAAGGCTTTCAGTCAAAGTCGAGACATGACATACATCATGAAGGATAAAAGGAGCACCAATACTAAATTGTAGTCTAGCATCACCTATGCCAATGATAACCAATGCAGTGTCATCTCCTAGTCTAACAAAACTCGTAATAGTTCCATAGATATGAAACTAATGATGATGTGTGGTAACATATGGAAGGAAGCCCTTGAATCAAGAAGCCAACACTAAGAGTAAGAAGACGGTGGAGTGTCAGTCAACTGAGGAGTGCGTGCGAGAAGCGAACATTTCTAGGCAACCTCCATTTCTTGTTCTACATAGTCCACTTATTCCACCCCTTGATTTTTTTAATCCACCACCACCACCACCACCACAATAGCTTCCTCCACCACCACTGCCAATGCTGTTGCCACCACTGCTGCTACCACCACCACGTCTAACTCCACCACCACTATCACCATCTTTGCCACACTGCCACCATTGTCATCACCTCCACCACCACTACCATTATCCCCACCACCTCCACAATCGCCACCACTACCTTCACTCTATGTACCTGTGTGTGTGTGTGTGTGTGTTTTGGTGTACGTGGAGGTTCTCAGCTTCTCCCTCTATGTGTATATTCTCTTTTTCTCTTTCTAGCACACTCGTGCAAATGATTTCTCTCTCTCTAGCACGTAATGTGGATTCATTCATGTGATCATCCCCAAAGAATGGAACACAACATCCCACACCTTTCTCTCTCTCTCTCTCTCTCTCTCACACACACACACACACACACAAAATCTTAGTCACTCACTTCCTCTCCGTGTTTATCTCCCTCTCTCTCTCTCACTCACTTTCTCTCTCCCATGCATGCGATCAGTCCATATTGTATCATAATGCCTCACATCAGATTATGGCATGTGTTGTAACAAACACTTCTCTTAAATCCTAAATACCACACACACACACAATGTAAATGCTTGGGTAGCCACTTAGTGTTTTTAGAACTTTAATTTCAATGAATTGATAGCTCCCTCCCCTCCCCCCTCTCCCCACCAACAAATATGATACAAGACAATCCAAATGTACATTTATATTGTGTTAACTCTAGAAAAAGTGTTTTTTCTTGTCAAATTAAGAGAGACAAGGTCACCAAAGGATTGCCATCCAGTTGGATTGTATAACGGTGACTTTCTCAACAAAATAAAATGCGGTTATGCTAAGAGGTAGTGTTGGCATTGCATTGCTGGTCACTGTATAGGTGGTGTTGGAAAAGTTCTGTTTCCAAATACAATGTGCAAGTTTTCTTCAGTAAGTGTGGATTGGTGTATAAACATGTTGGCATTTGCATCTATCCCAAACACTCGGAGATATACATAGTATAGGTTCTTGCATGCCAAATACGCTTTTCCTTCTATGGCATAGTCCATGAAATCTCGGCAATTACATGTTGGATTCTTTGCAATGTGCACATCATAACACTCATGAGCTGTCTCTAGTTTGAAAACCTCATGCTTCAAGGGCTTCACCACTTTGCGGCCCTTCATAGTTACATCTAGAGTCAACATTGAGTCTATCCTTTTCCTTGTAGCTTGTGAAACACCTCTTCGATATCTACATGAGCCCTCATTAACATTCACCTCTTGTGCCACCTTTTGTAAAACAAACCCACCACTCTCCAACAAATGTTCTATATATGGTCTACACTATCATTACAAAACCACATGAACTGGCGTCCCATTCCATGTTGATTGCTAGCTTCTCCTCTTGAGCTAGACCACTCCATGATGCCCCAAAACGAAGGTGTAGGCATCCCATGTGATTTAGTTTTTATAGGTTTTTTGCATTTTCCCTCTCTAGCTCCCAACTATCCTTGACATTGTATACGACTGCGAGCCAGAATCCTTCTTATAGCCCAAACGGTGTCATGAAGGATTGTCTCCACCACCATTTCCTCCGAACAATTTGGTGATATTGCCCTTGATTGGTTGGAAGGAAAAGGGTCCTCAAAGTTTAGTTTTCTTGTACCGTTTCTTCTAGGTATGTTTTCAGTCACATACTCAGGCCTATGAGAGGCATTGGCTTCCTCAGACCCCACTTTCCCATCAACCTTGTGTTTTCTTACTACAATCACATTGTCCCCTCGAAAATAGGGATGTTTATGCAATTCAGTTCCGCTTGCCACCTCCTCAACCATCCTTACCATTGCTCGAGGTGTGGGGCTAATTCCATGTTGTAATCGACTCAAAAGCTTCCCTGCACTAGGTCTTGCACCATGGAACTTGCTACCAATGAATGCATGTCGTTTTGTGCTTTGTAGTAGAGCAATGGCCAAATCATTGACACATGCATTGTACATGCTGATAGATCCCTTGAATCCCTCCCCTGCCAACCAACTTGCATGCATTGGCTCTGTCAAGTTTGTGGTTGGCATATGAGCAATGTCCTCCACCACTTGGACAAAATTACAATATGAGAAGGTATGGAGCATGAGAAAACAAATGCACCACACGTCACATCCTACTATTACGAGCTAGTCTTACCCCGACAAAGTGCCGCCTCCAATGTGGATATCTGATATGCTACCACCTAAGCCAAGAATCCATTGCTAATATATTGTAATCTGCAACTTTTCCCTGAGGCCCAACAAGGCCGAATGAATCGATATTGCATTGTTGCATAATCTTTTGTGACTACACACCTCCACATGTGACACAAGTACTTATGCTCATCTTGAAAACTCTTGTGCACATACTGTGATGTGTGTATTTGGAGACTTTGTTCCTAATGAAATAAGCAAGAACTCTCCCTTCCTTGCATTACATTGTCCTGAACACTGTGCGGATGGCCCTCCAATTGGCAGCTGCCTCACCTGCCATGAATCCTCAAAAATCAGCACTTGGGTATCCACACTTCTCCATCACCTCATTCATCTTTGTCCAAAAAAGATCTTGTGCATATGTATCCTCTTCCTTCATCTCACATATTGCCAGAGTCATCAACTCTTATACACTATAGAAACATAAGAAAGGAATGGGAGAGTAAGGAGAACTATGTTTCTTAAGTTTGTGTTGTGACGATAGAATCATGTAAGAGAAACTACCTTGGGTCATACACATGTGCTCCCATGGTGTTCCAATCATTATATGATGCACATGGTTGAAGCATACCCAGCTATTGCGTAGGTCCCTAGTGCCATTCCTTCGCATGCGATTCACTAAGTCAACCCTTGTTGACATTTTAAATATAAAGCATCTCTACTATCATTGTCAACGGCTTGCCCAGGAAATAGTCTACCATGGAAAAATATGTATGCACAATGTTGCTTTAACTTTAGAAGACGAGATTCCATTCCTTGATCACTCTCAACGCATGCTGCACAGACCATGTGTTTGAACCTGCATGCACAAAATATTGATCTTCATATGCATGGATTTTTAATAATATTTTGAAATGTGTTATGAATGGAATAATATGTTACATGTTCCTCTGAATGAGTGGTTGGAGTTCCTCGAGCATCGTCGAGAGTTTAGTGTCGGACATGGGGACACCTTGCTCATGAACCAAGGCATCCATCACTAGCCTTATAGCCATAGTCATTTGTAGATGGCCAGGTCTAGCTGCACTAAAGTCTCTTACCATTTCCTCTATGGTATTTCACACCTCTTTGACATTAGCTCTACATGTGTCTCTTTGCACCTCATGGTTATGTGTGCCTTGGTGAATAAATAGTCTTGACATTGGCCTTATTGACATCACATAATACACTACGCACTCGCACTTGGAGAGTAGGATGGGGGGGTTCTTACAATAGAAGCATCCAAGGCTTCCGAGACCATCAAGACATTTCAATAGTTGATATGCTGGTACCGAGTTTACATGCATGGCATGTATTTGGACTTGGTTAGTGCAATTTACTTGCAATAGGGTACTAGAACCATGCCATGCGACTTTGCAATCACTTTAATGATAGTGGAGCGAATGAAGAATCTTACACCTGCCCATGCCACCTTGTTTGGGGAGCCAAAAATCGACTTGCCAGTACAATTTCTATTGGGACACTCTAGCTCTCCGATACATTTGCTTCGACGAACAGTACCAAGGAATTCCATCGATGTTGACAGGGGCTTTGTTTAGTAATGGCCATCGTACTTTTGCTCCATAACCTCCATTGGATGCATATTGTCTACTACTGGTGGAACCTCATATGCCACATTGCCATCATAGAAAACATGGATCTCCTCCACTCTCTCTATAGCGCTCGTATTCTAAAGCAAATGATGTAAGACTCTGTGTCAGCCCCCCGAAGACATTATGCACTCAACCACACTTACATCGTAAGAGGATTGTCCCATCCCCTCCTCTTCCACATCAAGTGTGATAGGGATGGTTTTGTTTTTCTCAATGTCCAAGGAGGGTGGTGAGGCTTCCACGGTGATTATTGTTTTTTCAATGCTACAAGGACTTTGGGTGAGGTGTATGGTAGGGGAAGGCTACAATGTAGGCCCATTTCCTTGTTCGACAAGATAGTCTTGCAAGACTAAGGTATCCAGAACATATACTTGGACAGCTTCATGGTCATTGTTACAATGGACCGACGTGCTTTGTATTCGGCCATTTGCATGGGTGATAGCAAGAACACGATAGCCATTGCCATTGCAAATGTCTTCCTTCTTCAATATCAGGAACCGACTACTTGTGTAGTACATAAAAGGTTTGGTAGAGAGGGATGATACATATATGCAGACCTTGATATTTAGTGTAGCATTGGATGCTGGATCCATTTCCAAAGCTATCCATACATGTATGAATACTTATGTCAGATATGGGTGTCATTGAAAGACTTAGTGTGGGGGTGTATGTCATATACAAGAGAGGGAGAGAGAGAGAGAGGAGGATAAATAAAGTGTGTGCATGAGAGAGAGAGAGAGAGGAGGATAAATAAAGTGTGTGCATGAGAGAGAAAGAGAGAGAGAGAGAATGTGTGTGTGTGTGTGTACGTGCATGTGTGCATGTGCGAGTGCTAGATGCATAAAGTATTTGGCATGAGAGAGAGAGAGAGAGAGAGAGAGAGAGAGAGAGAGAGAGAATGTGTGTGTGTGTGAGTGAGTGAGAGAGACGATTTAAAGATTTGTGTGGGAGGGAGAGAGCAATAGAGGGAGATAGAGAGAGTGTGTGTGTGTGAGTGGATGTGGGTACCACAGAGAGAGAGAGAGAGAGAGAGAGAGAGAGAGATGTGCCATACGAAGAGAGAGATGTGAGAGGGGGGAGGGGGAGGGGTGCTAGTCATATTTTTCTACACCAAATATTTGGCCGCCCGACGACCCCTTCTTCGGCAACAAAATGATCCCAATCCACATGCACTCTCTCTCATCAGCTATCATACCTTGGACCTTAAACCCAAATAACTAAGATAGATGCGAGTGCCAATGGGGCGACCCCTTTCTCGACGGGCAAAACGATCCTAATCCAGATGCACTTGCACTCTCTTTTCATTCCCTTAAAAAAAAATCCCATATAACTAACACATTAATGTACAATCATATTAATTGATTAATTAGTATTACTATACTAATACATTGATTTATAAGAAATGATTAATACTAATATATAAATTAATAAACAAGTAAAGTAATATTAGTATACCAATGGTTCACTTCATACTAATTGATTACTATAATAACTAATTAATCAATAAACTAGTTGATATACATGAACTAAAAGACAAGCTAACTATTATCAATTAATAAATTAATTAAAAATTTAATTGATATGATTTGATCGATACATTAATTAACCAATCAATGAACTAACTAATACCATCATGGTAAATATTATTTGATTGTTTGAAAATAAATACATAATATTAAAAGTAAAAATTACTACTTGAATAAAAGATATTTATTGGTTGTTAAAAAATAATTTATAGCTAATTAAAGATATTTAAGTAATTTATAACTACTTAATTAATAATCAATTATTAGTTACTAGTAATTAATTCTAATTAATTAATTATTAATTTTAAGTAACTAGTTATTGGTTATTACTACTTTTTTTAAAGTTATTAGTTATTAATTTCAACTAATCGATCAATATATAATTTTGTTGGCTAAGTAATTAACTTAATAATGATTAAATAACTTATTTATTTATTAATTATTAATTTTAATTAATTAATTATTTAACTACGTAACTAATATAAAATATAATATTATTTATTAATTATTAATTCATTTCTTAATTGGTTAAATGGTTACTTAATAAGTTAATTGGTTTTTAATTAGATAACTAATTATTAGTTGGTTATTAATTCATTAGTTACTTAGTTTCTTAATTAATTAATTATTAATTAAATTCAAAAAGTTATTAATTGACTAGTTGTTCAAAAAAGCTATTATTTAATTTTTATTAGTTACTTAATTAATCAATAGATTGATTAGTAAGTGAATTTGGTTAGTAATTAATTAAATACTTAATAGTTAATTTTTTAATTTAGTTAATAGTTAATTTTATTCACTTATTATTTGACTCAATAATTGTTAAACCAATTAGTTATTTAGTATAACTAATTAGTAAGTAAATTAATTAGTAATTAGTTAATTAACTAAATAGTTACCTAATTACTATTAAATAATCATTAACTAATTAGTAATTACTATTAGTAAAATACTAATTAACTAATTAATTAATTACATAATAGTTAATTATTTAATAATTAATTAATTAGTTAATAGTCAATTTTGTTCACTTATTATTTGATTGAATAGTTATTAAACTAATTAGTTATTTTATATAATTAATTAATTAATATTTTATTTTATTAATTAAGTTAATTAGTTAGATTAATTAGTAATTAATTAATTAACTAATTAGTTAATTACTAATTTTGACAAATTTACTAATTAACTAGTTGATTATTATTTAACTAATTAACTACTATTAATTGTATTGTAACTACTATTAATTAATAATTGATGAATTGACTAATTAGTAATTAATTATTCAGATAATTAGTTACTTCACCCAATGGGATTTATGGGTTTTCTTCATCCAATAAGGGCCAGCGACGATCCTTTTTTGGCGAAAAAACGAACTACAATTCCAAGTATATACAACATGGGAAGGAGAGAGAGTATGGGAAGAGAGAGTAGCAGCGTGATGGGAGAGAGAGAGAGAGAGAGAGAGAGAGAGAGAGAGAGAGAGAGAGAGACAACATGAATAAAGCAATGTTTGAACGAGTTGTTTTTAAAGCAATAAAGTAATATTTGAACAAGTGTGTATAAGCTTCTACTTTGTATGACTATTTCATATTATGCTTCTAGGAGTGTAAAGATCTACTATTTAGAAAATTCTCTCTCTTTTTCTTGTAAAGTTAATTAAGTAAATATTTGTTAATTAGTTGAGAAAATGGGGAGAGAGAGAGAAAGGGTGATGAGAGAGAGGGCATATGATATGTGTAATTTTTTCTCTCCAGAAAAGGGTCGATGCGTGGCAGTCCCTTGCCGGACGAATTTTTTTTCTGATGACCCATTTCTTGCGAGAGTAACTTTTCGCCCAACTAGATTTGTGGGTTTTCGTTGCCCAATAAGGGGCTGTCACGGCGACCTCTTTTTGGCGAAAAACAAACCACAGTTTTGAGAACAGACAACAGGGAAGAAGTGAGAGCAATATAGTGTTTTTTTTCCACCCAGGAGCGGAAAAAAAACCCATACCCTATTGGTCTCTATTCTCCCCATGCTGTATATTCTTAAAATTGTGGTTTTTTTTTTCGCCAAAAAGGGGTCACCCAGTAGCCCCTTAATGGGTGAAAAAAAAAACCACAAATCTAATTGGACCAAAAATTACTCTTCAAGAATGGGTAATTGAAAAAAAAAATCGTTTGATAAGGGGCTACCGGCGATTCCTGTCTCGTGAGAAAAAATTACACATCGCATGCTCCCTCTCTTCCCCCCTCTCTTTCATCACTCTTTCTCTCTTCTTCATCTATAAAAGGACCCAACCCTCCCCTTTTCACATTGCAAATCGTTCCATTCTCGATATGTGACTCTCTCTCTCTCTCTCTCTCTATCCGTCCCTCACTCTCTCTCCTTTGTCTCTTTAAAAGGACCCCCCTCCCCTTACAATTCAAGTTCTTGTTTTTTGTCCCCTACCCTCAACACGGTTCCATCTCTCTCTCCCCCTTCTCTCTCTCTCCACACCTCTCTCTCTAACACAGTCACACATACTCTATCCCACCATTCTATCCTAGGCTTTTCCCCTCTCTCTCTCTTCACCACTCACTCACATACACACACACTCTCTCTCTTAATCTATCCCCACCTTTCTTCCTCTCTCTATCTCCTCCTTCCTCCCCCCTCTCTCCCTCCCTCCCTCTTGCTCTCGCTCTCGCTCTCTCTCCATATCTCTCCCTCTCACTCTCTCTCTTTATCTCTCTCTCGTATCCCAACGTCATCTCTTTCTCTCTCCCCTCCTCTCTCTCTCTCTCTCTCTCTCTCTCTCTCTCTCTCTCTCTCTCTCTCTCTCAATTGGTATTTCATTGGTAGGAATATGAGGAAGCAATATATATGTAAGAAGTAACCCTAAGCCCTTCTATCATGGCCAAATCTGATTTCAAAAGACAAGATCATGTCACCCTTTATGAGGGCGATGAAAGGGTTGTAGAAGGTTTAATATGACAAACGTTCCCCTCATCGAGCTTGCTCCCTGGAGACGAGTGGGAGTTCTTATCACCTTTGTGCATCAGAGGGGTGTCAAGGCCCGTGGCAAAGGCAATACTGAGATTGACGTTGAGGAAAACACAATTGTGCAATGGCCAATTGAATAGATGGTAAGCAACTCCTCTCTTGTTTTTTGTTACGATTGCTCTATCTCCCCCTCTTACCCTATTTCAGATCATTGTTTCCAGGAAAGAGAGCGACGACCAGACAAGTCTCCCAAGGACTCTGACTTGCCTCTACGATCTACAACAATAGGACAACAGGCTATTGTTACCGGCAACATGCAATCACAAGGGGGGAGTCGCCCTCCAAGAGCGAGAGGAAGAGTAACACAAACATGATCATTGACTTCCACCGAGCTACAGGCAACCATTGCAATTGCATGTGGGGAAGGAGTGACATCAGGAGAAGGTGGGCACGCTTTGATGATACAGGCAAAGAAGGGCAAGAGAAAGCTCGTACTATCAGAGAGTGATACTGACGAGGAAAGCGACAACCATCAAAGCATCGAGTCCTTTAGTGCACAACAAGGGCGTGGCCGTACGCAAACCAAGAAGAATCGAACACAAAGAATCGAAAAGAAGCATATGACAAATGCTGGAGAAACAACTAGCGAGACCGCTCTCATAGTCACTTGTGATAAACGTATTGTGAAAGCATGCATAGAAGACCAGTTGGAAACATTGACGGTGAGTGCTTGTAAGAGATGGCAACATGATCTAGATTATGGTTTTTATTTCTTTATGTTGATTGGACATTGATTACTTCATCATCTCATTTGGATGCAGATATCCACCCCTTTGCCACCCACCCCATTATGTCATTTGGTTTCCATGCCTACAATTAGACAAGTCACATCGAGGTACAACCAACTCTCGGAAACATTTTTTAGCAATGGATATGTTAGAGGGATGGGTATATTCATAGTATCATTAGAGACTCCAAGACAGTAGTACAAGGAGGTTGATGATATGGGTATATTCATAGAGGGATGGGTATATTCATAGTATCATTAGAGACTCCAAGACACTAGTACAAGGAGGTTGATGATGTGATTAGAAATGAGTGGGTCCCCCTTTGGCTAAAGAAGCATGAGGACTTCGAGGCAGAAATCAGTGGCACTGATTGGGCCTTTTTGTCAAATTGCATGTTTTATGTTTGGGATGGTAACAATAGGCTCACATCATGGATGAATGAGATACGCACATGTGAGCGGCCCTAAATTATAGGACCTTAATATTATGCAATGTGTTTGTTGCTTACATCATCGTTAACATAATTGATTATTTCCGACAGCCTTTCCAGATAACGCGAGGCAACACGTGCACGTTGATTGTCGCCTTGTGAAAGTGACAAGTGTGGTAGAGGGGGAGATTTTGTCAGCTATTTCTTGTACAAACAAGTATAAAATGGACCATATTCATGAGATCCTAATATAGAATGTACTCAGGCTGGCACAAAAGGGGGTTGTCCATACCTTGTTCTTCCAATACACCCAAGAGATAAAGAGAAAATATAGAGAGAAAATGTTTTGCACTGTCTTCCATGATTTCAAGCCATACGAAGATATAGTGTCACAGAAGTTGGCAACATGGAGGCTTTTGTACATGTAGTTCACAATATCCTTCTTTACTAGCATATCTGCGGTGCTATCTTGCCAATCCATTCTAGAATTGTAATGGTGACTTTGCAAGTCAAGTTCATGTATAGGCAGATGGAGAGGAGGGCTATACAAACTCTACTAGGAGACTGTGAGGACAGGGCAAACGTGCAAGAGGATCACTGCATATATGAGGATTACCAGATCGAGCAAGATTGGGACAAGGAGGTATATCGAAGATGCCCTATTTTCCCCGACCATCTAGAAGGTGAATACCCCTCTAATGAGAAAAGCTTGTACCAAAAATACTCAAGGAAAAACCAAACACAAGAGACACAAGGATCTAGAGGCATGGCAAGTGAAATGAGTTGCATTCTTAGGAGTACATTACACTTTTTTGTCTCCTAATGAAGAGACTATGATGGGTTCATAGGGAACTGATACTAGTAGCGCAGTTACTGTAAAAAGAAAACAAAAGAGCAAGTGCACATCCAATATCATTGAAGAGAGGCTAAGCAACCCTCATCACACCAATTAATTTGGTTTCTCCACACCTAAAAGGCTTGATGTTTTGAAGTATTATAGCCAAGATATCTCTTGTGTCCCTCTAGTGAAAATATTTCCTTGAATATGAATCGTAACCACTAAACCATGAAGGCCCCTCCATTGATACCACTGAAGAGCAAATCACAGTGGAAGGCATCACTGAGGAGGTCCGCGACATTGGCATGGATAGAAGGATGTACAAGTTCTTCTAGATCTTGCGGTGGAGAGTGTTACCTTACACACCGCTATAGAGAGATGCACAATAATGACAAGAAGCAGAGAGGCATCACATTGAATTGGCATACGTATTATAAAGCACCAAGATGGTAAGCTAGCTTTTGTACAAAACTTATGATGTGAAGGCACATAATTCAAGTTCATCACAAAGTAACATCAACAATATTTTTTAACATGCAGAGGGTGGAAGAACTGAGTGTCTTGGATTTGAGGTCACATCGGACGTGGCGTGTGCGCAGAGAGGTAAAGAAATTATGCTCGTGAATTCCATACATGTCATGATTGGATGATGTCAGCATAGCTTTAAAATATTCTATCATTATATGATGTTAATAGTGATGTGTGTCCTTGTGTAGGGAAGGAAAGAATGTAAGAACACAGATTAGCCGTGCTAGGGGACGTGACAGCTACCAGTAAACAAGCATGACTCGTGGTTTTTTTTTCCCACAATACAATGTCAATAAGAATGGTTTGTATTTTTGCAGAGGGGGATACAATTTTTTATTTTCAACCTATAATGTTGGAGGATGTGCTAGCCCACAGACACTGGTGAGCTAATGTGTCTCAATAATACTATCTACAATAACATTTTGAATGAAAAATATGTTGCTAATTATGAATTTATCATACAGAGGGCCATACTGAAAGTCACATGGAAGTCCCCTTGCAAGACATCATCTCCCACAAAGCTAGAATGGTACAAGATGTTCCAACCACACATGCAGGTAAACAAACATATAAGAAGAATATTATCTATCATTAACATTTAGTAAGAAGAAATGTTACTAATCGAGAGTCAATGTGTAGAGGTCCACAACATTGAAAGCCCCATGGAAGACCCCTTGAAAGTCATTGTCTCCCATGTTGCTATGATGGCGAAGGTGGAGTGGCGTACTGTTCTCTGTGACCCATTTGAGATCAGCGGACATGCATTACGAAATGATCATCTAAGTGAGACATTCTCTCGATTGGTAGAGGCATTGGAGGAGGTCAACCAAAATAAGATGGTTGAGGTTGACGAAGAAACCACAAACACATCATGCGATATCATGGTGGTTTGTCTCCCTGAAGATAGTGTCGTGCATGGATTGGGGGATGGAATTCCATCATGGAACTCCCATACTAAGGTAGAGTCAGTCGATGCCATGTATCTGGCTGATCGTGTTCTCAAAGATGCAGGGATGTTACTTTTCCTTGCTACAACACACTCCATGGTAGAGCTTGTCGAGTAGGATGTGGAGGATGGACACTAACGGATGGAGTCAAGGAAAAAGTGTTGGGCCTTACGCATGGCACATGTTGTTCATTGTTACGAGACACATGTATGTGTCATTGGAGGTAGAGAGATGAGAGTTTTAAAGTCATGATATGGTCATGCTGGATATTGTTTATGTATCACACTTGTTGGCTCCGTTTAGTGAGTACAATTACTAAAATTAGTATTTCAAGCTTTAAATGCAAGTACATGTGCTATATATTCTAGCGTACATGCATTCAGATATCACTTACAATGGAATCATCCTCCAGAGTTCAAAAAAGGCGACATTACTGCGAATGAGTGGGTGCAAGATACATCAGGATCCCTAATGAGAGGTCAATATGAGATCCAATGTTGTTAAACTACTATAGAGATGTTTTGTAAACATTTAGTAAATTCCTAATCCATTATATGACTACCAAATACTATAGGTGGCATGCAACATGGTAGGGCTTTTTGGAGATCGTTATTGCAAACGTACACAAAAGAAGGGGACACCATTTTAGATTGCAATGAGGGATGTGGTGTGACTTTGCATTGGTAGTGCTAAATTCCAATAGACAAATTGCATGTCTGTATTGCTTCCCCGAAGATGGAAGATATCTAAGAGCAAAGGTAACATGTTTACATAAACTTGTACAATATCTGATTGTAATGTATTGTTCTTTTTCACCATACCAATACATGGGTGCTCACCCTTCCACGTGTGCATGTATAGCTACCTCCGACAACTTGAAAATTAATAGTGTTTGATATGAATGTGGTGCTTCTACATAGGTGGCCAAAGCAAAAGGGATCGTTACCAATTAAGCCCCTAGAAGTGAGCAGGTATTGGGTGATTTTGCGGCCAGGGCTCACCAAGTTTTTGAAGAAAATATCTACATTGTTTGACATTGCTATCTGGAGCTCCATGAAGGAAGACAACTTAAGTGAGCTACTCTAATTAGTTAGAAGTGAATGTATGAAGTCATCAAAGCAAGCACCAACCTTTGTATTCCAATATGGACAAGGAAAGTGTAGAGCAACTCCCACAACAACTTCCGCCAGAAAGAGTTACACAAAGCCCCTTTTCATGAAATGTTTTGACGACATTGATTGGTTGCACTTCATCCCAACAACAATACTATTTGTGAATGATAACATGGAGAAGATGCAGATGGACCCACCCAATGCCTTTATATGCCCACCCCCATTTGAGGGAAACCCCATGGACACTATCCTTCTAGAGCACATACTTTCCTACTTGACCGAGCTAGCCTGCTTCTGTGGTTTAATCCTAGACTTTATTAGGGATCACCAATTCCACCCCCGAGCAATGGAACTCGATTGATATTTGATGTGCATGATGAATATGTACTTTCATAATTATTAGATTCTTTTCATTTACAAGCGCAATAAAATGAGGATGAGAGGGAAAAGGAGAAAGAGAGAGGAATGTGCAAGTGGAGATTGTGTATAGGCATTCGCTCAATTGCAATACTACAAGATGTGTAATCCGAGTACGTGCAAAATATCAGGGAAGGGTGGAGTGTAGAAACATACATGTATGTGACTGTATATGTGCACGGTGGATTGAGTAACAATGAGGTAATATTGTTGTCTCGATCTTAACTATTCAAACAAAGTGAAAAACAATAGATATGAATATGTGCACGTTATTGCAATGAGTGCAACAAACTATTTGATACCCTATCCTCTTGTAGTAAGTCCACACAATAATACTCGATTGAAAGTAGCGAAAACATGTGCGATGTAGTTTTGCTTATGTGTGCACAATGGAAGTGATATATGAGGATATAATATCAAATTATGCACATAAAAGTGAGAGGTATGTGAATGTATATATGCATGTGGGATAACAATGTGATATTCTTTTCATCTTGATATTAACATCTAAAAGTGTCGAAGACAATTTACCTCATGCAAACCCTTGATCCTTGTAATAATAAGAGGGTTGTGAAAAACATAAGAATGACCCTTGCAAAATCAAGAGAGGGGAGAGAGAAAGAAGTTGCTAATTTAGAGAGAGAGTGTGTGTGTATGAGGGGCGAGAGAGAGAGGTTGTTATTTGAGAGAGAGAGAGAGAGAGAGAGAGAGAGAGAGAGGGTGAGTGCAAGAGAGGGAGAAAGTGAAAAGTTGCTATTTGAGAGAGAGAGAGAGAGAGAGAGAGAGAGAGAGAGAGAGTGTGTGTGTGTGTGTGTGTGTGTGTGTGTGTGTGTAAGAGGGGGATAAAGAGAGGAGTTGCTTGTTTGTTCTAGTGCTCTTTGATCTAATATTCATTAGTTACTTTATTTAGTTACTAAATTTAAGAGAGAGAGAGAGAGGGTGTATATATATTTGTGAGCGACACAAGGAGAGAGAGAGAGAGCAAGCGAGAGAGAATGTGAGTGTAACAAAGGGAGAAGCAAGAAGTTGCCAATATATATATATATATATATATATATATATATAGAGAGAGAGAGAGAGAGGAAGATGGGGAGGAGAGAAAATAGAGAGAGAATAATTGGTGGAAGATGGGGGTAGAGAGAGAGAGAGATTTGTACTTGAGGTAATTAACATGGGGGGAGAAACATGGGAGGGGATGGTAGTGGTGGAAGAGGTGGAGGTGGTAGTGACAACAGTAGTGGAGGTGGCAGTAGAGGTGGTGGTTGTTGTAGTGGAGGCGACAGTGGTGGTGGTGGTGGTAGCAATGGGGCCGCGGCGGTAGTGGTGGAGATGGTGGTGGTAGTAGGGGTGTTAGTGGTACTTGATATGTGCACAAGAGAATAGGAGGAATAAGTGGAATATGTGGAACAAGAAATGGAGGTTGTCCAGAAAAGCTCGCTTCTTGCTCTTCCCCCAACTAGTTGGAGTAGCATGATGAAGTAGCAAGCATATAATCATCGAAATTGCAATCCAATGCATTTATCTTCTCTATCTTCACATTGGACTTAGGCATAATGCTACGATCATCAAAAGATTTAGTTTCATCTTGCACATTCACTTTGCCTTTCTCATTGTGCCTATCATTGAGAATTTTATGGCATTGTGGCCTAATGTGACCCTACTACCCACAATAATGGCATGTCAAAGAGGACTTACTATGAGACTTACAACATGATTGCCAATGAGATAAGGCTTACCCCTATTGGGTTGTGAGTCTCTACCATAGTTATTATTCCCATTTCCACCATTTTTGCCTCTGACTATAAGTGCATGAGAAGTACGAGTTGCATCAATATTCTTCCTCTTTACTTCTTTTATAAGTAAAGTACTCTCTACATCATTGCACTTAAAGCCATTTTTAGGAGGATTAGCACTCATAGTACTACAAAATGTATCCCATGACTCAGGTAGTGTGACAAGCAAGAATAAAGACTCTTATGTTATCCTCAAACTGAATGCCTTGTGGGATAAATTGGTTGAAAATAGAGAGGAATTCATTCAAAAAGAGTAGATATAGAAGCACTCTCCTTCATGCAAAGGTCCACATGCTTCTTCAACCAATACAATTGAGATACATGACTTTCCTTGCCATAAAGATCACATATCTTCTTCCATAAATCATATGCACCACCATAAGTTGAAATAACATTGAAGTACACATGCTTAGACAAAGACAATATGATATAGACTTGAATAACTCATTAAGCTCGTTCCAATCATCTCTATCCCAACTTTCTAGCTTTATGCCCTTGGCTTTCAATGGCCTAATCCATCTCATTTGCACCAATATATGCCATATTTGCATCTTTCAAGACTAGAAGTTGTTACCATCCAACCTTTTGATGTTGAAAATAACATTATCATTGGATGCATTTGAGTACTTGTGATTATGTCTACAAAGAAAGGCAAAGTACAAGAGTATGGGCTACTATAAATACAACAAAACATCCCCAAAACTGACCCAAAAGAGAAGGCAAGAAGTGGGAAACTAAAGCATATGTTGCTATCCACAAATAGTAAGTTGTGGAGTGCTCAAACAAAGCGTCTCCTCTTAAAGAGAGTGCTCATTAACTATTTTCAACATTGTTGTCTATAAAACTACAATAAATGACTATACATTTGTAGGAAAATGACCAAAGGAGTAATCTCCCATTGCTAGGAATATCAGTGTAGAGATCGAGATATATAAAAATGCAACTATTGTAGTAACCAAGTACTAAGAATTTTCAAAATGTACACGATGTTAGATACATAGATGCATACCACAATGCATATCAAGAATGTATCCACTATTGACAACCCTTTGACAATGATAGCTACAAGGTATCCAAGCTCAAAAGAAAATCAGCTCACAAGAGTTAGTATCTATCAAGAACAATGTATGAGTAGATCAATTGAGCATGTACACAGTCTCTAATGATGAACCAAGTTCTACAATGTAAATACAAATGTCTCCCACTAGAAGCAAAAATGGAATGCCCAAGCTCACAACAAAGCTCAATACATCAAGTGCATAGCATCTGAGTGCCCAAAGACATGAATCAATGCATCCAAGAGCATAAATATCCAATGAATCTTTAATTCATAATTAGGAAACCATTGAAGCAACCTTTGAAGCAATAAGCCACTGCAAGAAGTATATAATCAAGCTCAAGAATGAAGCTTGAAGCTCTATAAAAGCATATCCCATACATGTAATCAATGGCAAGCATCCAAAGTAGCATATAGCATTCCCAAATGTCGTGTAGGCATTCAAAGCATAAAGCTCCACTATGTTTATTTTGTTGTCTAGACCTTATTACAACAATAAACCTTGTTAAAACTAAGCTAAATAAGCTCTACCCAATCCAAATAGTACCTCAAGTATTAACGTAACATCTAGGCATCAAAATGGCATCCCAAAGACATCACATAAGCAATAGGGAACTTAATGCATTTTGTCTCACAAGGTATATAGTAGATTGCCATGTTTCCATAACGAATGGTTGAACAAGATCTCTCCAAAGAGTGCTCAAGGGCAAGCCAAATAATGCTAGGATGAATGCCAAGTAGTTTGCCATGAGTAAGAAAATAACCATTGGGCAACTCGGATAGGTGTTTCCACCTAGAATATGGAGTTGTCCTAGTAGCGTGAACTGCACTAGTAGCCTTTGGATTTGTGCAGTAACTATAGACCACAATAGGGCCTCAATCAATGCTCAATCAATCTCATTGCCTGGAACAAGCTTTGACAATGGAGCAAGCTAAGACATAGGGCATACCTTGGAAGGATAGAGGGTGGGATACCATGAATGCTTCAAGCAAGCTCTTCTTCCCATGTTGATGTGCAAAAGTGAAAGCAAGAGGGAAGTAAGAGCTATGGAGGTTCAACTAAAGCAGAGAGAGACCTATATGTGGGAACTTCAATAGTCACAATATGTGACCTCCCTTCCCTCATTCTATTGTCATAGTAAGAATAAAGAATAAAGTCACAATGATGGGCAGTTGACCTATAGTGTACAAATGTGTGGGCAATAAGTACAAGTGAATGTAGGCAACTAGGCACAGTTGGCCTTTAACCCCTAACACCTCTTTTCAAAGGAATGTATTGTACGGACAAAAAGGCCTAGTATAAAAAAGAATCCTTTAAAGTCAAAGAGGCCTATGGTGGTGAAGAGCCATATTGGATACCAATAACCAATCATGGTATGCATATTGTTATACCTCTACCAAAAAACAAGAAAATTTGGCATATTGCCCTTACCCATGCTCATTCAAAAGGTGCTTCAACTCTGTAAGGATGGAAGGTATAACTTTCCTAATATCCATAACATCTATACCTCATCCTAGCTATACATACATCTTCCAACCCAAGACCTTGTGCCTTCTTTTGATGCCTTTGTATAGGATGTCACCTATTGTTACAACATTTCTTTCATCACTACATTTAAATTATCTAAAACTTCTCATCACATCCTTCCTTATTCTTTGATATCAATGCCACAAAATAGACCCTCCAAAAATGGTGAGGCTCCATCTCTATGCCTCACTTCTTCACATTTACTCAAACTTCTTGGTAACATGAATGAGAGCCTCTACTACCTACACCCACAACCCCCCTTTAAGCATGTCATTCCCTTCACTCTTGCCTTACCATAGATTACCACATCTTTTGAGCATCTTCCTCCTTCATCACCACCATAGGCCCCTTAACCACCCCCCCCCCCCCTGTGACCCTCACAAAAGTGAGAGAAAATGTTCTAATTGCATCACACCCACTTCCTTATATTTAAGGTCCTTAAGTTAGTAATGCCCAATGAATTTAGTCAAATGACTCTTTCTCTAACTCCCAAGCCTCTTATCCTATAATCCATCCAAGGCACATCCCTTAGGCCATTCTTAAACCCCCCCCCCCCCCCCCCCCGCCCCTTCCCTCACAAACCATCAAGGAAAAGACACCCTTAGGCTTACTCAAAAGTCTTGACCCTCTGAACTTGCTATACCACATAACCCCTACCATTGATAGGATCCTCATGGGACATACTTAGGAAGCTTTGCCTCACTTAAGTTAGACATGCCTCCAAATTTTACTTTCCCTAACCAACCATTTCAGAGGTAGGAACTGTGATTTTCTATGCAAGTATGAAATATCGAAAGTTGAAGATATGAGTAAGCCTTCAATTGGAGAGGGACATTACACCGATTCCCATGAAAGAACCAAGGTTTCTAAAAAATTACAAGAGTGGAGCTTATGGCTTCAAATGATTAAATAAGGAGATCCATGGCCATGGGCAACCCGAATTTGAAATTTTGTAGACAATAATGAAGATGGACCATCAAGTTATTTAGCCATGTTGGCTAGGTCTTTCCTCTAGCTACACTATTGCAAATAACATATATTTTTTAAAAAGTTATTAGACTATACCTTAATGTTTTATAGTCAAATTTAAAATACTTGTAGCATGAAAATAATTAATGCTATAAAATCCAATTGTTAGACTTACTCTCGTGTAAATTCGGGTAGCCAATTATAAAAAACCATATATATGAAATTGATATCCCCAAGCGACAAACTGTAAAGAACTTGGCTAAAGATTGGGCATTGTAAGTGGGAAAAAGAGTTAACTTTTAAGTGTATCAATTTAAATAATGGGAGGTGTAGGTGTGTGTGTGTGTGTGTGTGTGTGTGTGTGTGTGTGTGTGTGTGTGTGTGTGTGTGTGTGTGTGTGTGTGTGTGTGTGTGTGTGTGTGTGTGTGTGTGTGTGTGTGTGTGTGTGTGTGTGTGTGTGTGTGTGTGTGTGTGTGTGTGTGTGTGTGTGTGTGTGTGTGTGTGTGTGTGTGTGTGTGTGTGTGTGTGTGTGTGTGTGTGTGTGTGTGTGTGTGTGTGTGTGTGTGTGTGTGTGTGTGTGTGTGTGTGTGTGTGTGTGTGTGTGTGTGTGTGTGTGTGTGTGTGTGTGTGTGTGTGTGTGTGTGTGTGTCATATTAAAGGAAATAGAGATCTCATTCTTGCATGCACAAACTTGAGATCTCTTGCTTCAATTTTCTTCTCCTTCCAACTTCACACACACACACACACACACACACACTTCTGAATGTATGCATTCTCGCCAATGTGTCTTTAATACAAAGTTTTCTTTCTAGCCACTTCATAGTTACTTCATCATGTATTTGTTGCCTTCTTGTGTCCAAGACTACAATTTTGCCACAAACCCTTAAATGAAGAACAAATACAATATCCTTTACAAGAACACCATTCAAAATTATTTTGCAAAACAATCCAATACTTATTAATCACTTTTTTTTTTGTGTCTTGCAATCAACCCATGCAATTATAGCTTGAGACGACACCTTGTTATGAGCTTTTGCAGTAGCAAAGCAAATTTTGAGTGTAGATCTACCAATGTACTGTAGATATAAAACTCTCTTTCTAGCTCCCTTTTCTATCTCAATAGTAGTTATTGACATGTTTTGAAGTGCCTCTAGTGATACAAGCTTTCAAACTACAAATAAATGTCATGAAGTTAGGATATACTCTCTATACTTTCATTTCACACAAACATTTCCAAGTTGTCCTTACAAGATAATGTTCCACATGTCTCACAACAATCAATACATCCCATGATGTGTCTCACAACCATCTAACACCTGGCAAGCATTAGAAAATTTGCCACACTTTGGATACAAGACTACAATGTATTTTTAAGATAGACTTCTCTTTCAAATCCACGTTTAGTAATTCCACCATGCACTTCCTGACCTATTTCCACATCCTCTAAAACTTGATATGATAGTTGATCAAGGACTTGGCAACCTTGTGTGAGTAGAATGAGTTATGAGTACATATTTTTACAATTGCATGAGTATTGCTTAAGAAGCAACCCATCCATAGCAACCACAAGGACTGGCTTCTATATACTTAAGTTTATTCTTATTGTCTTGTCTAGATATATCCATGTCATGAAGGCACAAGACCAAATACAAGTAAATTAAGTTATATAGGGAAAATTTGAAACATGTTGTTGTAAAGGTACATTAGCCTAAAGGCTCTTTTGTCCAACATCTCCTTTTACTATTGGCAATGTATAGATGTTGAGGCTATGGTGCTGCATTATCATCTAGAACCACTCAAATGTGTAGGTAAAGGAGAGGCATGATGATAAAAACAGCTATGGGAGGCCACCATTGGCATCAACATTCACCTATGAAGTGCCCACATAAAGAGCAATGCCTAGTCCCTTAGAGATTGTGTCTAACCTTTGTATCCATAGAACTTGAGAGTTCATACATGTTTTGTGCATGCCACATGCTTATGAAAAGGCACCTATATATGCCTCCTCATATTTGTAATGGTAGAAAGTTTTGCATTCTTAGACTCTATTACTACTTTGAGAGCTTATTATATTATATTATTAACTAAGCATTAGAGGCAATCATCATTGAAATACATTAGTGACTTGAATATGTCTAAATACACTATGTCTTTACTTCCAATTACAACATCAAAGGGACTCTAATTTGGGGTGTAAATATTTCTCAAGACATGAGAGACCTACTTTTATCTCATATCATTTCCATGAGAACCTTGATGCCTACTTTGTGGAGGAATGGATTGTCCTTACAAGCTATATTCATGGTAATACAATGTTGCCACCTTTCCTCAAAAAAGAATATAATGATGATTACAACTGACTTGACAAAGTGCTTGTTCTTTCTTTGTTACTCTTGTCAACATCATCATCTATGCATCAAAGGCATTTGTTCATAGCCTACTATGGACATGAATTCATTATCACATGGTATATCAATCCTTGTTTACAATGACCTCTGGTAACTCCTAAGTAAAATTTTCCAATACATTTGGATAAGGCTTATCAATAATTATAGCTCTTGTTGAAGTATCCATGGATGTGTCTATTGTTTGTGGTATGTATTTGGACTAGTGGCCTGGGTTCCTTTTTGAGTTGGAAGTAGTGAAAGATGGCTTTGAGGAAAAATGTGAGCTTCAAAATTGTTGTGGTGTAACTGATTGCACATACATTGATATGCTTGCCTATTAATGAGTCTAGTGAAACTTGGAATGACCAGTGTGGCAACTATTAGCATGATTATACAAGGAATTCCTACCAATGTTAATATGAAGTTCTTAGAAATCAATGTTCTTGGGCATGTGTTGCCAATGTGTTAAACAATTCTACATTCTATGAGATGAACAACAATTGCTAGGTCTCACTTTCAACTTTCATGGCCTTTGCAAACTTGAATATATTGTTGGGGATGGTGGCTTTATGCTTTTGCCATGATTGATTATACTATTTCCATGAGCAATGCTAACAAGTTATAATTACAAGAGAAAAAACTTCATGTTGTCATCTACACATATTATTCATGAGTACACTTTTGGCCAGTTGAAGGGCTCTTCAAGGATCTTAGATGTGAAAATTGTAAACCTAAACCTTGAATTTGTCCTAAATCGATATATGTATGTGTGTTCGTAACATGATGAAGGATTTGCATGTTGATGTACCACTTGGTGAGGATATGGAGATTTACCTTAATGATCCACTAGTTGACAACCCACTTGTAAGAAATGCAAGTAATAGGGAAAATGGATGACCCATGGCATCAGGTGTCAAGGCTAACGTCATGGAGTACTTAGAAAGGCAAGGTCTTCTTTAATCTAAAGTCACATTTTACTTAAAATTGGGATACTTAATTTGGGATGTGACTCATAGTTTTACACTTGCTATAATGTCTTTTAAATAAGATGGATCATCTCTTCATAGTCACCTATAATAAGAAGGTTATCCAGATATAGGACAATTGCTATAGAGTTTTCACCATCCCCATAAACATGAAAGTTAGCATCCAAGACACGTCTTTTGAATTTTAAGCTTTAAAATAACTTATATGTCCACTGGGATTGTGTTCTAGGGCTTGTTTTAGCCTGAAAAATACATTTTTCAACTTATGAAATTTGTTCTCAAAATGGGAGCCTCAAGCCTATGAGGGTTGGGGGGGAGAGGACATCAAGAGCTACGAGAGAGAGAGAGAGAGAGAGAGAGAGAGAGAGAGAGAGAGAGAGAGAGAGAGAGAGAGAGAGAGAGAGAGAGAGAGAGAGAGAGAGAGAGAGAGAGAGAGAGAGAGAGAGAGAGAGAGAGGTTTGGAGGGGGGCCTAAATGAGTGCCACATGGCACCTACCCAAATTTCTCAATAATATATAGATATAGATTAGGGATTAGAGACTAGAGACTAGATATTAGAGATTAGAAATTAAGTCTTAGAAGTTATAGAGATTATAAATTATTGAGAGGTTAGAGATTAGGGATTGTCCATAATATATTGATTAGAGATTAGAGATTATAAAGATATTAATAATATTGCTTTATAGTAATGGCTTGAGATATTATAGACAATGCATGAATAAGATCATTGGAATTTCACACCACCATTAGTAATGACAAGTTTCACTTGTACCATCCTATTTAAGGAACTATTGACTAGCATATAATTAGTCTGCACACCCAAACAAACCTCAATCTAAGGATTGCAATCACTACACTCAAAGTTCATAAATATTTCTCAGAATCTTAAATGATAGTGCATCCTATAAGCTTTATAGTAAAATTTGGAAAGGCCTTAGCATCCTACCATAAATGGCAATTTTTGTTAGTGTTGTATTGTCAACACTCTCTCAAACTCCTTTTCCAGACAAATCAAAATCATAAAGCTAAATATATGCCTATCAATGATTGTTTGAATTCTTTGATTTAATATAGATACATAACATATTCCATAGCAATTATACTTGTTGAAAGTTCTAATAAATACTATATAAAATATGGAAGTGGAATAGGACATAAGTTACCATGGCATCAAATAGTCATCTTTATGTATCAATATATTGGAAAAATTACTACCAAATAAGAGTAGTGATGACTAAAGCAAGAAGTTCCCTTTGAGACAAGTTGCGAAGCATGCAATCCTTCCACCCCATCAACATATATTGGCTAACATCTGCAATTGTGTATTCCAATTTACAATTAACAATGAACTTTCCATGTAGAATTTTGTTTAGCATTCTTCCCTTCAACTCATCAGTATATAGTGGTTGAAGGTTATTTTTAATTTCCTCTTCAAGATATATTGATTGAAAATCCAATTTCTTTGATCATCTCCTATGAGAAACATAAAAATCCTACACAAAAAGTGTCATGTGGGATTATTTTAATAGAATGAGTATTATTGAGTGGGCACTTTGGGTTTTTTAGCATAAAGAGTGTGTGTGTGTGTGTGCGCGCAAGTGTGTGTGGGTGTTATTCAATTTCAAGAATTGCTAAAACTAATAGCTGCTAAAAATGATAATTGCCAAATAGCTTTTAGAGTCCAAAAGCATGAAATAAGCTACCAAGGAAACGGAGAGTTATTGAAAGCATCATTGCTTGAAGTTGCCATAAATAGCAATAGCCATAAATAAAAATGGCTAAATATAGTATGCCATAGCCGATAGTGGGAAACAGTAAGAAGAGACTAAGGTGGGGACTAGAAAAGCAATAGGGTAAGGTGTTTAAGGCATATGTGCCTCCTAAAATTTGTATATTTATTCATTTTTCACTCCCAAGACTAGCCCACATATTTTAGAGCGAGTTTGTAAAACACCCATAGTGTAAGGATCATGCCTATTATAAAATTTAAGCACCCATGCAAATTGTCAAAACTTATGAGTAAGACAAAAACATCCAACAAACCACTACACATAATGTAGGCTAAGTAGGGAAATCCCATGCATGCACTTCAATATCCCTTTGTGTAGTCATAGTCTAAAGATCAAGCATTATAAGTGGACAAGACATGAACAAAAGTGTTGATGGTTGTAATGTACCCATTCTCGAGCCTATTTTAGTTAATGAAACCAACTTATTTTACAACCATCTCCACAAGTTTATTTACTGTAGAACTCCACTACATTAGTTTTATCCTACCTTATTGGAAAGCTATAGTATATTTAATTTTTTTGACAAGAATATATATTGTTATTGTACCGAAATTCACTTAATAAAATATTTTTGTAATTATTTCAAACATTTCAAATTTTAAATACGATCCATGAATTTTATTACAATACCCACACAAATTTCTTAGAATATTTATAAATTTTATGATAGTATCCACACGACTTCATTAGAATGATTTATGTAAACAATTGTGGTAATTTTATAAGTGCGGCCAACTTGCAAACCCACAATTTAAATGTTCCTGGCATGAAATAGTAATGTTGTGGACATCCTCAATATTGAAAAGTTAGTATTAGGATATGAGAAAATATTATTTTATCATTGTAGACCTTAGTTAAGGTGAAAAAACACTATTTAATTCAATGTCTAATTGCAAATAGTTGAGAAATAGAAAAAACATGAAAAGAGTAGGAAAAAAGCAATGGCCATGCTTGAGAGAGCCTAATAATAGGATGAAAATCATAGGACTAGCAACATGGAGGACAAGACAGTATCCTTGGTAGCAATCACCATCGTCTTTTCTCCCCCTCTCTCTCTCTTCTCAAATCACACCATACTACCTCGTCATTGTAAAAAGCATCAATTTACTTATCATCTCTTGATCTAAATCCCCATTAGATCTCTATGGACTAAGGATTACTGATTAAGGAGGTAAGAACTTGTTGAAAACTCCAAAAAATAGTAGAAAACTAAGCGAATCAACCAATTGTGCCCATATATATCTCCAAAGAGTGATCACGCATTAGTTCTCCTAGACTAAACAAATCTAGAGGCATAAAGGCATGGCAATCAGCCTCTATATATATGATTGGAAGCTTCGATGGTTGCATATCAGTCATAGAGAGAGCCTATGTGTCGTTACATTCAACTTACATCCCCATCATAGCTCTAAATTAGCCTCAATAGTAAATTCCTAACTTGAAATTAGCACCCAGTTAAGTTAATTTGATCCCCACTCTACTTGGATTGTTAGAAAAGTGAATTGCCCCCAATTATGGATTTCCAGCCTTGCTTTGGCTTACTTTACAAAGATAATCAACATTGTAAACAATTATTTAGACATCCCAACCCCTGAATCCCTGCCCATATAACTATTGATCACTATTTGATTATTCCTCACTATTCCCTAATTATCCACTAAATTCCCAAGATATTTTAGAGGTCAGTTAAGCACATTGCAATGAGAACTCAAGTGGAAATTCCTTACTTTACATTAGCACATGCTTTAAAAAGTCTAGGTTTAATCGAAGTCCCATACATGGAGCCATTGTAGCATCTACAACTAGTTGAAGGAAGAAAGCGAGATCTTGTGATAAATTTTACATCAACAATGGCACCCAAGTATCATGTGTGCATATTGAAATCTAAAGTAGTCCCAATTGGAGCAGAACAACCAATTGCAACTATGAGCACAACCTTATTACTACCCCTACCATCCATCTATCAAGTGCACAAACAATAATGTGATATTAGACAATAATGCAATAATCTTAATTGTAGAATAGGAATTTACTAGTCACTTTCTGACACTTGGAGTTTACTTAAGAAATAATGGTAATATGAAATACTACTAATTATGATAATTGAATATTTTGTCTTAAGCGAATTACGCATAGATTCAATAATAGTTTCCATTGTCTTGCAAATTCTCCCAATTTTCCTTACTAATTGCCAAATTTTATTAATCAAATTCCTACATATGAATGATAATGATTATGTAAAAAAGTGTATTTTATGAATATTACTAATTGATGAATTAATCAATTAATATTTCTTCAACAATCACAATCGCAACTTTGTAACCAAGGAATTAGGCTTATTAATGATATTCATCAAATTCTTAGCCATGTTACATTACAAAATCAAGTGTCTTAAATTTGAGAATGAACATACATTGATTGTCTTGAATCTTTACAAACAAACCTTAAATGGGAAGCTTAAACCATAGGATTAAGTTTGAGATTAATCGATAAATTGACCTTAGATGAAAGCTGAAAATTTTGTCTTATGTTCTAATAGTGCAAATTAGACATCTAAATCCCAAAGACTAACTAATGTAAGTAAAATAGTAAAATCAATCACATGATAAATTGTTTTTTAGTCTTCTCCAAAAAAAAAACTTTAAAAATGACATAGATACATTATGAGTTAAACTAAGCAATGTATGAAACAATTGTAATCGTGAAATTCATTGTCTGAATTGTTGTTTTATTTCTTTTTAAAAGGACCTATCTTCATAAGACCTATTTAATCATCATAGTTTTGTTTGACATTGATGAATTAATGTAAAAATTGGTTAAAGTGGTTGTGTCATACTAAAGAAGTATTGATTGGAAAAGGCTATACAAATGGTGCACGAAGCAAAGACAATTATTCCCAAGCTACCTGCTACCTATCCCACATGAGCAATGCCGTCTCAAGTGCAACGACCAACCCTATATACAAGAGGCCTCTCAACTTTGGCATCTGAGTTCCAAAGACTCATTGCAATTGGCAAGGCGCTAAGGAGACTTGTATGAGCTAGTACGGAATCAACTCATTACAAGCCCAAACGCAATCCAAAAAATCTTTATACTAGTCAAGGGATGGAGGGTGGTCACTTGGTTATTTGGGGAAGTACTTTGCCTAGTTTTAGGTTGGTTTTAGCCCCATTTAGGCAAATTTATATGCTAGGTATTGAGTAGACTTGGACTTGCCCTATGGCCGGATGAATAAATTGTATTGATATGGTTTCAATAAAGGATTGGGTTTTAAAGGACTTTTCCTTTTCTTTATTGTGTACATGCACTAAATTTTGTGTAAGGACCTATGCCTAATGGATTATTTAATGAAGGTGGTTATACATACTTTCACTAAATGTGAACGGGTTCAATCATCTCAACATCTTCCAAGATCTCTTTTTTACATGCATACAAGGGCTATTGTCCTTTTACAAAGAAAGGACTTCCTACAATGGAATGATGATTTCACATATTTAAAAGAACATGCTCATAACATCAATGCCAAATGCAATAATCTCATGAGGCCTCTCTCTCTCTCTCTCTCTCTCTCTCTCTCTCTCTCTTTTATATATATATAAAAGCTTCCCAACCTTACAAACAGACTTGTGAAAAATTGCATGATGCAGCAAAAAAAAATCCATAATCTCATTTGGCCAGCCCTCATTTGGTACGTAATCCATGTGATTGTAATATTTGCTCGTTTGCAATGGAGACTATTTTGCTTTAGTATGACCATAGCAAGGCTTATGAAGAGTCACTATACACAAAGATGATCGCCAGTTTAGAAAAGAAGAATATAACAATTGCACTATGGTAAAGACCAACAATCTAAAATCCCAAATAATTGTTATGTAAGCCACTTCAAAGGAATAGAGGTAATGTTTCCAAATATATAACCTAAGTGCCGGGCTATCCCAACCACATTGTGCAAGATGAAGCTTACCCTAATGGAAACCTAAGTCACACAGAGATACAAGTAGGTGAGTCCCAAGGATCCTGTAATGCATGAACCTAGTGCTAATTCAAGAAAATATGCTCAAGCAACTTTGAATAACACAACCATTATGAGACAGTCCCTTCTCTTCAACAATCAGGTTACTTCTCAGCTTGGACACACTTTATCAGAGACGACAACCTTTCATGGCACAGATTTTCATCAGAGATAGCTCATAGTCAGAATCCTGTGGAGAAAGTGATTGAAGCCTTAAAAATGATGCTGCAGTTATGTGTCTGCAAACTGTCAGGTCAGGTGTCCAACTAGCACTCATATTTTGTGAGTCCTACCATATCCCAACACCAAAGCAAGATAACCTTATCAATATATGTAAATTCTATTGACTATTAGTTGTCATCTCCAGCTGGTAACAAATATATAATATATAACATACAGAAAGGGAGAATTAGCTCCTTGTAATAAATAACCCCTCACAGTGAAAAAGTTACAGAATGCTCAATTGAGAGTGCCAAACCTGGTACATCAAGCGAAGACAAAACACACATTTATTAACTTCAGAGTAAACCCTCTTGTCTATGATGCTAGAGATCCATATTCAATCATTGAAGAGTTTGCTGCTTACTGGTGATACAGCACCTAACGTTGTCACATAAAATCATCTTCAAGTTCCTGAAGGGATTTTCCTTTAGAAGAAATATCTTTATTGGATGTCATCTTTTCAGAGACCATGAGTCCTTTGTAGCTTCTGATCTCTGCCTGCTTTTCTTTCTCAAGTCTCTCTAATTCCTCTCTTCGCTTCTGATTACATAACAAACATCCAGATGATAAAGAAATTAACTTAAGCAGCAGATGAACATCAAGCATAACATTTGTCAGAACCATACCTTGTCCCTGAGCTGTACTTTCCTTTCAGCTTTCTCCGCAGCATTGTACGATTCTTTCTCAGCTGTATCACAAGGTACCACCAAGATTGGGTTCAATGTGCAAGGTAAAACTTTAGATTGTTTTGAATTCCTTGGTGCTATAATAACGATATGCTTTTACAGGATAAACTTGTCAAATTAGTTGTATACCTTTCAAGTCAGGTCTTCCTTCCACTTTTGTTTTATTCAACCTGTTGACAATCTCATTGATGCGCTTCTCCACCCTCACTGTGCGTACCTGCAAATTGAGTTCAAAAACACTCACTTTTGGCAAGCACGTATGATTGCTAAGTACTATTCTGATCTATTTAGTGTATCACAGGAAAATTGAGCACATTATACTCTTGGGATTGTATCTATATCAGATACCAACATTCTCTGCATTCCCTTGAGGTAGCCTATTCTACAGAGCTTACCTTGTCATTTCTTTGACACCAACTTTGCTAGCTGCAAAAGAAGCTCAGCAACAACCTTGGAAGTAAGCCAGCATTTCACAGATACATATAATCAACAAATAAGACCTTAAGTTGTGCAATATTATCTCCTCGCATATGCACAAAGCATGCGAGTCCTATGGTGCATAATGTTTCCATGCAATGCAGAAATAACTATTGTTCCACAAGGGAGAAGGTTCACGAGTCACACATTTAGAAAACACTATTGTGGCCAAAAGATGCTACCATGAGAGGGTAAAAATCATAAAGAAAGTGGAAAATAATTCAAAAAGTCAAAGGCAAAATCTAAAAGCTAGAAAGCAAAAAATGAGGATTAAACTAGCATACAGGCTGAAATAAGCCATCAAAGAGCTAGATCAGCTATTCCATTCTCTACTTAAGTAAACCTGTCTGCTGTCATTTCCATTGCCAGGAAGATTTGAAACAGAGCTGTCCTTGCTTCATTTTCAGATGGAGTTGTTCCTGTTTAGTTTTCTGCAGCTAGTTGACTGCAACATAATTTCTTCATCAGCAGTTTCATTGAGCCAAGTTGAGCTGTTCTAGACCTATTTTTGCACTTCTAGGCAGACTGTTCATGATAGATTCTCTTCAATATCTTTGTTAACAGAGTTCTCAGCAGATCAGGGCTGTATTTTATTTCAGGGATCTGGTAGGAGTCAATTCTAGAGGATGTTGAGATGACTAGTGGAGGATCTCTTCATCAGATCCTCTTGTTTTACTTTGCTTTTCACCTTTAAATAGTGGCAGAGAGCTGCCCAACATCTTAATTGAGAGGCCTGAGGGGGAGAAAGTTGTCCCTTTCTAGTGAAGGTTAGGGGCTCTTCCCATGCTGAAGTTGTGTTCACCCTATGCAACTTTGAGGTCTTGGTAGTTGCTCCTTATTTACCACATGGTCTCCTCCTTTACATTCAGTTTTCCTATCAAGATGTCAATTGTTGGCATCTTGCAGTGTCTATGCCTCTACTTCCTTCTCTCATACCAATGGCAGAGAGCTGCCCAACATCTTAATTTAGAGGCATGAGGGGGAAAAAGTTGTCCCTTTCTAGTGAAGGTTAGTGGCTCTTCCCATGCTGAAGTTGTATTCACCTGATGCAACTTTGATGGTCCTGGTAGTTGCTCCTTATTTACCACATGGTCTCCTCCTTTACATTCAGTTTTTGCTATCAAGATGTCAATTGTTGGCATCTTGCAGTGCCTATGCCTCTACTTCCTCTCATACCACCACTGCTTCCTGTTCGCTTTCACTGGCCAAACTCCTGCCATTATTTTCCTCTCCTAGTGTCACTCACTTATGTTCCAGTCCTCCCATTGACATTTGCACCAACACCTCAAATCTCCTTGCACCAAGTTGCATCACACTCTTGAATGCAGCATGACACAGTCCTCTCACTAGCAGGTTTACTAATTTGGTTGCCTGTTACAAGGATTTTATGAAAGCCCTTGGTTTTCTTGAACTGGATTCTGATTTGCTTTTAGCAAGGCCAAAATCTTCAATTATTGGATTTGTTGCAAATCGCGCTTTTGGAACTTAGCCAAACAACTATTTGAACTAATGCTGATGCCCAGACAGACCAGCTTTGTCACAAATAAGCTTATGCATCATCCAGAATTATGTTTACCGTTGCCACTAGAAACCCTAACCTTGGACATGTAACAAAAGTTTAGGCAAGCAATGTCCATATCTCAAAGACAACATGCAAAAACATCAAGAATGTCTATATGTGCATATATGCATAGATAGGCCATCATTTGTAAGCCATTTATGGCTCAATGAACTATTGGTGCTAATCAAGACAACATGCAGAAACACCAAGAATGTCTATGTGCATATATGCAATAGATTGGCCGTCCATTGTAAGCCATTGATGGCTAAATGAACTACTGGTTGCTAATCAAAGAAACCCATATCCAATGAGCTACCAACTAGAGCATTTGCGCAACAAGTACTCTACCCATAACTCATCCTCGGAGTTGTACTACCTATCCAAAGAAGAAATCCATCCATAATTCATCAAATAAGGTGTTGGGTTGTGAAACTAACCTTCAGGAACCCAAAGGGCAATAAACCACATTTTAGCAAACACTTAATTCATCATAACAGTAAATTCAATGAGAAAAATCCACACACAATTGGAGCTCGAGTACTCATACGCTACACACGACACTTGTTGGCCCCATATCTTGGCGCCCCTTTCAAGTTTCAATACTTCTTTAGATTATTGGTGTATGCTTAAAATTAGTTACAAAAGTCTGTATTTTCAGGAATTGCTTGCGGCACAATCAGTTTGCAAGTGCACAATGGCCTTGTCCCCTTCAATGATAGCTTGTAGAATGCTTTAAAAATGCATATGAACACTTCAACAATTGAAACCCTAAAAAGAATGCCCACATTTGAACCCAACTTTGTGGAGCATTTGTCTTGACAACTATCGTGCATAGTTCCCATGCAACCCATGTTGTTCCTCTCAAAAATAGAGGGATTTCTCATGATAAAACTGTGAAAGCACCGCTTTCTTTGTGACAAAGTTGTCCAAAAAGCACGGAAGGCTCCAAATCTCAAAGCAGAGGTGAGGATCTCAGTCCATTGTGCTGTAATAACCTATTTTAATGAAATGTAGATCAAAATAACAACATATCTTGCTGTAAATGGAGTTATATAAATGCCCAACGAATTCTACCTGCGGAAGAGAAGACCTTAAGTGGTCCTATAAGCCATCATTGTAGTGATCTTTTAACATTACTTCCCCTCATTATTTCAATTGTGTTGATCAGGTGCTTACAATAATCAAAGTTCATTTGCCTTAGCTCACTGAGTTGTTTGATGTATTGTCGTTCTCTGTATGTTGTCATCAAGTAAATTTTTCTAGGGACAAGGGTGGACTCTTTTATTTTTACAATCACAATCTTCAAAATAATCATAAAAAAAAACAATATAGTTCTAAAGCTCCTAAATAGTATTGTAAAAAGCATCACTTGTAGCTATCCACAATCAACGTTTTGTTTGTACAGAGGGGGAACTTCATTGAGCTTCAGCACAATTAACATGAAGCCACAATAAAATTGTAAAAATATTCAACATCATGATTAGTTACTAAAAATGTTTGAAATGAGGGAGAGAAATAAAAAGGCTTTTAAAAGGTGATTAGGAAAAGAATAAACAAAACATCCTCAAGAAGCAACGAGATTTACTCTAATCCATTACAAAAGAGATTACACGTGCCTTGCCAAATAGACATTTCTGAGAGAATGCAAATAAGTACTCCTTGCTAAGATGCTTACAAGTTTAGGGTTGTGGAAGCCAACTTGACCAACATCCATTGATGCAGTTTTCTTGAGGTTGGTCCATGGAGTATAAACAACATCCAAATTGTTTAGCTTATTGCCTACATCACAAAAGTAGTTTAGAATGAGATAAAAATGGTATCCAATCTGGTTCAACTCATTGGAGTAAAACAAAATAACAAGTATTACTTTGATTTGCTACCAAAAAATAATGCATAAACATTATCAATTTACCAAGTAAAGACACATGGAAAAAGAGGGCAAGTTTGACATTTAGCTAACACTCCCTTAGTTTCATAATGCCACCATCTAGGTGAAAACATTTTCTATGGGCCAACAATAAGAAACAACTAATACTCAAATTTTGCTAGAAAATTCATATGTATGCACATTGCCTACATGAAAGAGATATGATCATGCCAACAACCTCACATATATGCATGTTGGACATACACTTGCACGAGACAAGACTCTATTGACAAGGAAAATGCAAGGGTTGTATCAAATACTGTAGAATGAATCTAATAATTCGTATACAGGTGATACACATGTATGAATTCCCCCACTATGTAAGAGGCATTGTAGAATCTAGCCACATGACCTACCGCAGTGATTGGATACAGGATCTCCATGATAGAGGGGGCCTAGTCACCATTGTGACAATTCTTCTATGCCTATTCAAGTTGTAGGAACCATTCCACTTCTTCTTGATGGGCAAGATTCATCAGTTGAAGTCCTCTATGTTCCTAATTTGGGCTTCAATCTTCTATCCACTCATGGTTTTACAAGGATGGGAACCCAAGACGTCTTCACTTAGAAGGTAGTTACAGTGGAGGATACCACTACATGTGTTGTTTTATGGTTTGACACAAAACAGGGTGGGCTTATAAGCTCACAACCATCGTTGCTCTCTCATCTTCAGCACTTGGGCTTTAATGGCATGCCAATTATGGGCACTAAACCTAGCTCCATCAAATAGGCATTTGGAAGGGATTGGATGAGGGTTTGTTACATTTCCCTTCCTAACTTTCTTCATATACCCTAGTTGCTTGAGGAACAAATAGCATCAGTTGTTTATCCCCTAGGTGTCCACTCAAAGAGCATCTACTCCCTTGTGTTAGAATTTGCCAATTCCATGGGCAGTGCCCAATGTTTTAGTTAGTTGGTTTGTAGTATGAACACAACTGCATTAATAAGTTATGTCAAAACTTCTAGAGTTAGTTCTAGAGTTAAATGAACTCTAGCTCACTTAGGGATAGGTCTAACTTACTTAAGACCTATTGTACTTTGATTCTAACATTCTAGCACTTACATCTTTTGAGTGTGGAACTACTACCCACTCTTATTCATTGTCTTGTGTTCACACACACACACACACTCACTCACTCTCTTTTTCGTGAAGATAATTGAATTAAGTAGCAATATTTATATCAAACTATCAACTCAGCTAAGCAAAACAAAACAAACACAAATTAAGGCAAAAGGCTACCAAGACCCTAACACACAAATATTACCTAGAAAGGACAGCTAGTGTGGAGCAAACAATATCCAGCCAGGGAGTAGCAATGTCACGAAGAACCAGATCAGCTGAAAACACACACACACACACACACACACACACACTCTCTCTCTCTCTCTCTCTCTCTCTCTCTCTCTCTCTCTCTCATATTTTCATCATTTGGTATCAGAGCAACTTCTACGCGCAGATTCCAAACAACCACTATCAACCGGTGCCGCTCCACCAAGGTCCTGATATAGCCAACCAATGTTCAGCTCGAGGAAGAGAAGTTGCTGTTTTGGAGGAGGTGTTGCTACTATTTACAGCCTGCATGCAGCCCCATACACACTCTTGCATGCAACTGTGCACACATAGCCTCTCTCAGCCTTGTTCATAATTCTCTCAACCCTACTTGCCATTTTCTCAACCTTGCTCGTCATTTTCTCAGCCTTGCCTGCCATTTTCTGCAGATTGAAAAAAACTACAAAAAACCTAATTTTTCAATTTTGGGGGTTTTCGAAAAATTCTTTGATTCCTCGTCTGTCTTGCTCATCTCATACCTAATTGCAATGAAATTTTCAATTTCTCACACTCCGTACCAAGAAATTTGGGGATTTTCGATGGGCTTTCCCAATTTCTAAAATTTCTTCGAGGAAAGTTGGAGCTTTTACCGGATTTGAGTTCCCATCATGGATTTCCACCAAAATTGCCAATATTGCACAATTTCATTGGCATTGGTGTGAGAAATTTGTAGCTTTTCATTTTTTTAGCTCTAGTACGCATCATGAGGTGAATTCCAACTGCTAGTTACTGTTGGCATGCATGCCAAGGCAACACTTCTATAGAAATTTGGATTGTAAAGTACAAATTTTTTCAATTTTTTTAAAACTTTAAGAAGAAATTTGGGGCTTTTGCCCTGCACTCATTCCAAGGCAAGAAATTAGTGGTACAACAACATTCAATTGCTACTACAATCACATTACCCCAAGAGGCCTCGCACCTCAACACCATGTTCAAGGGTAGGTTGCTTGTTGGTGTTGCTATTATTGCTCCTCCTCCTCCCCCCTCCTATGGAGGATCAGAGGAAATGGGATTCGAAGGATGCTCAAGTACTTTCTTTGATAGCATTGTCAGTGAGAGGCTATCATCTTGCACATTCCGTCTTGCAAGAACTCAAAATCAGAATGGGACATACTTGAGCGTATGTTTGCTAACTGCAATGCTGCCAAGATCTCCTACTTTCGCAGAGAGTTAGCAAATGTAAACAAGGTGAGGTGATAGCATGACGGATCACCTTACTGCTATATAGGATTTCCATGAGCAACTACTCAATGTTGATAAGATTATTCGGATGTTCAACTGGTGAATATCACTTTGAACTCTCTTCCAAAGTTATATCTTGGTTTTCACACCTCTTTGATGTTGTGATTGAGGGGAGGGCAACAGCCTCTTACATTTGTTGAGTTGGAAGGCCTTTCATTGCAAGAGGAGCAGACTTGGAAAAATGTTGCATTGCATTCAGATGATGTAGCTATGCTTTTCAAGTTCAAAGGTTAAGATAAAGTTAGACAAAATGCAAAAAATTAGCAAAAGGTGAAGTTGGACAGCCATCAAACAAGGCTGTCCAAGACTCAAATAAGTCTAAAAAGAAGGGAAGATGCCAAGAAGCTCGGTCACTATATTGATAAATGCAAAAAGAGATTGGCCAAGAAGAAGAAGAAAGACTGTAGTTTGGCTGTCCAAGAGGCATCAGCCGACAAATCAGTAGATGATGATGCTTCAGCTAACTTGGTAGAGGAAGATTATGCATCTCTCACATGGACTAATGACTTCTATGGCTAATTCACCATTTAATGCTGCTAAAACACAGCAAACATGGTATTTTGATAGCGGTGCTTCAAAGCACATCACTTCTAGGAAGTGCTTGTTTACTTCTTTGCATTCAGCCCCTACTGGAAAGTATATCACATGTGCCAATAGCAACAACTATGATCTTTGTAGCATGGGACAATCATTGTTCCTATTTGCAGATGGTTCAAATTTCATCCTTCTAGATGTATTACTTATGCTTGGCATTACAAAGAACTTGTTGTCTATTGTAACTTTCAATAAGCATGGCTTTCATGTCATCTTTAAGGATGACAAATATATTGCCAGAGATAGAGAGAAGGACTATGCACTCAGGCTATCTAGCACCTTGTACAAGTGTTTATTCTGGTTAGACACTTATGACAAACAGTCTCATGATGCTCTGGCAGTTACTAGTCTTACATCCGCTATGCAAAATGCGGAGCTATGACATACCTGCTATGGACATATGAGTTTTGGGGGTTTGATGACCCTTCGGAGGTGTCATATGGTAGATGCATTGCCTGTAGTGGAGACTCCACCTCCTCATGCATGTGAGGGATGTATTTTGGGTAAGATGCACAAGTTTGCTTCAAACAATGCGCACTATCCAAAAAATGCAGCTTATTCACTTTGATGTTTGTGGTCTCACGAGGACACATGCACTTGGGGGTCACCTTTATTTTCTTGCATCTTTTGATGAATACTTTAGGAATACGTGGATGTATGGGCTGAAGGCCAAGTCTAATGTATTTATGCATTTTAAACATCTTGTAGCAAAGCTTGAGACTGAAACTAGTTTAAAAGTGCAAACACTTCACACAAATAGAGGGGGGGGAGTACATGTCTCGTGCATTTGAGACATATTTGTTGGATCATGGCATTATGCATCAAGCCATTGTTAGAATGACTCCTCAACGAAAATGGAGTTGCTAAAAGGAAGAATCACACTCTCATGGAAATGATTCGTCATATGTTGAAAAGCAAGGAGTTGCCACATAAATTTTGGTGGTTAGGACTTCAATGCGTCAATCATGTATTGAATCGTGCACCTACAAAGGCTTTGAAGACAATCACACCATTCAAAGCTTGATATGGCAAGAAACCCAAAGTTGACTACTTTTGGGTGTTTGGTTGCATAGCCTACGCGCATGTTCCGAATGAGCTTCGTGGTTTGCCAATCAGCATAGTTTTTATTAGACGCGCCTGCTTGACCAATCTGACATCTGAAAAACGTACGGAAACATGAGTACAAAATCCTATTTCATACTTGGCATACTTTTGGGGGAAAAAAGGGGACTGAAAAAAGCAATAAACATTATGATTTTGCCAAAAAAGGTTATCACCTAGCAAAAAACTAACATTCTAGCACTTGCATCTTTTAAGTATGAAACTACTGCCCACTCTCTCTCTCTCTCTCTCTCTCTCTCTCTCTGTGTGGATGATCAGATGTAAGGCCTCAGTGCCACATGAGATCATCAAAGCCGAGCTAGCAGCTACACCGATTGTAGTAGAGGCCCTCACCCGATTGGTCGCATACATACATAGCCTATGGGACTTAACCAGACACAGATATGCAGGATTGGCCCTTGAGTCCTCTACGCAGCTTACCAAAGAGGGTGATACTTCATGTTGATATGCACAGATGTCGGCCTCGTTTGAGCTGCATGGCTTTAGCATGGACAAGTTACCCCCCTTCTAGTACTCCCTTGATGCACCATCTCTTGATTTGAGCATATTAAAGATCCGCAAGATCATCAAGATGGATCTTACCCAGTTGGATATCAGGCGGACATGGTTGATGCCAGGGCAGGAGCTAGGGACAAAGATGGCTTTCTACCGTGAGCATTTCCTTCATACTACAGATGATGGATTTATTATTCGCCCGAGATACATGGACACCCACCTTTCCCATGGGATCAAATGTACTATTGGCCAATTGCGCACCTCCTCACATCAGCTAGAGATTGAGACTGGTAAATATAGATCCATCCCACCAGCGGAGTGCATATGCCAAATATACCAATTAGAGCCAGAGACAGAGGAGCATTATATTTGCCGCTGCCCAGCGTACGTCGACAGCTACGCGATTTGGAGGCCAGAGGAGAGATCACACACAAACAGGCGCAGAGACGCATGCACCGCTTGACCCGCCATAAAAAGCGGGAATGGGAGGAGGAGAGATATTGGGATATATACCACCTTCTTATGAGCAGAGATTGTGCAGAGGCATGGAGGCAGATCAGAGAACCACGCTCATCCACACCGATACATGACCCTGCAGTATGGCATGGATACGCACAGAGTTTATATCATGTACCCGCACAGCCGCTGATACCCACACCATGTACACCAAGACCGGGTATTTCATCCTTTTTCACCACTAATATGGTGAAACATGCTATCTCACGGTTACAGCATGGCCGCGCTCGAGACCAGTTTAATCTTCAGGCAAAGAATATTATATATGGCAGAGACACATTGGCTCCACTCATTGCTCACCTCTTCAACCGTGCATTGTCTGAAGGGTTCCCTGACTCGTGGACAGAGCATACCATTGTACCTATCCACAAGTCAGGGGATCCTATGGATCCTAACACGTATAGGACCATCATGATTGGGCCAATTTTGCCAAACTTTATGGCACGGTGATGGAGGAGGAGCTCAGCACGCTGGCAGAGAGAGAGTGCATGCGCGCACCCGGACAGGCAGGGTTCAGACGGGCATTTTCTACCATAGACCACATCTTCACTCTCCGTTGTCTGATCGACCAGACACGAGTGAAGAAACAGAGATTATATTGTTGCTTTGTGGATTTCCGCAAAGCCTTTGACACGGTTCCGAGAGAGAGGCTTTTCAGACGCCTACTTGATCTGGGGGTGGATGATGACATGATGTGGGGTATTTATGCACTATATGAGCAGGTCACTGGCAGAGTCAGATGTCCGGGAGGTATATCAGATCCCCTTGTGAGCACCATTGGTGTGAAACAAGGATGCCCACTCTCACCGACTCTATTTGGGCTATACATTGATGAGATAGCAGAGTTTATTCAACAACGAGCCGGTGGAGGTATAGATCTCAGTGGAGCCATAGTTCATATCTTACTATATGCAGATGACATTATGTTGGTCTCAGATTCAGCTCGGGGATTACAACAGCATTTATTAGCATTGGATGATTTTTGCATACAGAGAGGCATGACAGTGAACCTTGGTAAAACCAAGGTTCTTATATTCCATACATCAGCTCAGATACGCAGACAGAGTATTTTCATGGCAGCAGGAGGGAGTATTGAGGTCACTGGATCATATGTATATTTGGGAGTCACCTTTACAGCAGCTTTAGGGATTTTCTCGATGACACAGGCAGCTCGTGACCGCCTCACTAGAGGATACTCAGCATTGGCTCTTATGGAGCGACAGTATCATCATGCACATTTCCAAGAGCCCCGCACCAAGGGGTGGCTCTTTGATACTCTAGTCACTCCAGCACTGATGTATGAAGCAGCTATATGGGGGCCAGGCCTTGCCGATTATGTATGGACATTGATGGAGAGACCTCAGGTGATCATGATATCTAGATTGATTCGCAGCAAGGCCTCGGTCCCACATGACATTGTGCGAGCAGAGCTTGCCACACCGCCCATGCTAGTAGAGGCACTATTTCAGACAGTCTGCTTCCTACACAAATTTCAGGATATGGACAGAGATCGCATTGCATACAGAGCATATATGGCATCTCAGGAGATGGCTCGAGCGGGGGATACCACATCATGGTATGCACAGACTAGAGCTTGGTTTGACAGACATGGGCTAGACATTGATAGACTCCCACTTCTTCTATATGATACTCAAGATCCCACTTACACCCTCTCTCTCTCTGAGAGGAACAGAGTCATCAGACAGGAGATATGGCATATTTATATACAGAGGACATGGGTCAGCCCTGCACAGCCACTGCCATCGAAGATGGCACATTATTATACACAGTTCTTGAGCATATCAGAGCAGGGATTCATAGAGATTCCGAGATATATGCAGATCTATATGCCACATCGATTGAGAGTTCTTATTGGACAGCTCAGGGTATCATCACATCAGCTTATGATTGAGAGTGGTAGAGCCAGTGGTATCCCACGGGAGGAGAGGATATGCCCCCTTTGCAGATCAGAGGTGGAGAGTGAGAAGCATTTTGTTCTCAGATGCCCAGCATACTCAAAGTTGAGATCTAGATACACATTGAGCAGCTCACTTCAGGGATGTATGACTGATATGGATCAGAGATCATTTGGCCATTTTCTGGGAGAGGCATGGCACATTAGAGAGCAGAGCACACAGCGGGTCCTAGTCAGAGAGGGGCCCACCCAGACGACTATTACACAGTTCTTTCAGACAGACAGAGTGAGAGCTACTGTACCAGCCTCCAGCCAGACCTCCGGGCTCACACTACAGCAGGCTGAGGACCAGCGTACCCGACGCCGCACGAGGATCCGTGGGTTTCGGACCCCACAGCCACACCGACAGGAGATCCGAAGGATTCTTGATCTACATCGACAGCAGACTGAGATCCGACGACACTCGACACACTGGATCTCAGACCTCCAGTTTGCTCTTTCTCCACCGCCGATGTACCACATCCTGCATCCAGGAGGGATCACCTGCTATTAGCGACTTCGACGACTGCTACTACATCCCAGGATAGTATATCTCCCTGCATCTGTTACATATACACATTGCACCACTTTATCACAGCCGATAGTTGTTCCCCTATCACAGCCAACATTTGTTCCCCTTTTGTAGCCATTATCTGGAGTACCAGAGCTACATACGCACATACACATACACGACACTTATCACACTCACAGCACTGTATTTTCAGTTTTCAGTTTTTAGCTTTTCATTCAGCACTTTTATTTTGGATAGCTGGACCTCATCAGTTGTATCACAGTTTATCTCTCTCTCTCTCTCTCTCTCTCTCTCTCTCTCTCTCTCTCTCTCTCTCTCTCTTTCCAACACCCTAAAGCTAGTCTATACACACTTGTGTGGCCCCATGTGTCCGGCTTCATTGGGAAAAGAAAAGTATCTAATGCTATTGGTTGATGATGTTTCCAGACATGTATAGGCATTTTCTAAAGTTTAGATTAGAGGCTTATTCCCAATTCTATGAGCAAAAAACCTTCCTTGAAAAAATGTCTAATTTCGAGGTTCATGAAGTTCAAGCCAATCTTGGAGGAGAGCTTTCCTATAAGGAGTTTAACAAGCTTTGTAGGCAACATAACATAACATGGAGTTCGCCAGCACAAACACACCATTAGAGAATGGCATTGTGCCGCAACAAAACTGGACCATCTTAGAAATGGCCCATTCCATGCTTGAACAGTAAGGGTCATCCCTACAAAACCTTTGTTGAAAAAAAAATTGCCTTCAAGGTTTGAGGAGTTCAAGCCGATCTTGAAGAAGAGTTGGCCTCTAAGGAGTTTGATAGGTTTTATAGGCAGCATGGCATACACACGGAGTTTACCAACACAAATACACCAGTGGAGAATGGTGTCGTGGAGCAACAGAACTAAGCTGTGTTGGAGATAGTAAAACCATCCTTCCTTCTTGGAAAGGGTGGGAGATAACCTTATTTACCACAAATTACAGCAAGCAATAAACACAAAAATCTGAATATACAAACTTACCAATAGACACTGGGTTGGCCCCAACAACTAGCACCCCTTATAGTACATCTGACAGGCACTTCCTTCCTTTGCAAAGCATGCAATGGAGAGGCAATTTCAGCAAATTGTGAACGTACTACTCGTAATAAGAACATAAGCCTAGAAAACTACAAATTTCATGTACATTCTGCAAATGTGGCCATGAACATATTGCCTCTATCTTTGCAAGATCCATTTGTGCCCTATCAATAGATATAGTATGTTCAAAAAGTGAATCTCATGTACAAAGAACAAGGGGAGTTGGAATACCGAAAGGGATTGGGAGAATCCCATTGTACATCAACTTCTTCTTCAATTAAGTTAAATAAATACTGAAAGGGGCGCCAGTTTTGGGGCCAACAAGGTGTCCAATGTCCAAGATTATATGGTAAAGTGTGCATTTCAATTTTGTGAATTTGTTAATTGCTGTAAATAGTGCTTAATTAGGCTATTTACTACCCTATCCAAGGAGGAAGGCTGGTTTCATGGTTCCATTGCCAAGATAACTTATAGCAACTTTTGCCTTTGACATCCCATGATTTCCTCAGGTCCCGAGCTCGTAAATTTACTCTATCCCCAGTTACACCTCACATGCGCAACATTCACTTAACCATGTGATTAAAAATTAATCCACACATTAAGTGAGGTTTCCAAAATACATGTCCTAATGACAGTTTGAGTGTCAATTATTGCAGTATACACAATGTTCCATCAATTTCATAACACATTCTCAATAGAGAGGGCTCTAGTTGCATCTTCTCAGAGAGGGCAAAAGGACAAGGGAAAACCAAACTCAAATCAAAATCAAAATCAAAACAGGGCTAGTAAATCCCAAGGAAACCTTCAATCTACACTTAAACCTAGATGAAAGAACGTACCTAAGAAAAATAGGTATTGTCAACATTGTCAAAAGGCTAGCCATTTGACAACGAGTGTCAATCTGAGGGAAGAGGCATATAGCCAAAATCTAAGAATCAAACCTTCGCACCTTAGTCCGGTAACTCCCAACAGGGGAAGCAAGGTGGTGGCAACCCTGAGTAGGGGTAGTGGCAAGGCCAGACCCACACTACCACTAGTCAATCATCATACTTGGTGAACTACTCAACTCCAAAGGGTTTGCCCGACTCGTCTACACATGCCCACATCGTCTCCTTAGAGACATCAGATGCAAGTCTCGTTCACATCTACGAGATGCCTCCTAATGAGGTGCTTGCAAAGGCCCACTCGTCATAGTTGAGCATGTCAGTACCTGTTTGGCTTGTGGACAATTGAGCTACCCATCACATGACTTCTAAAACATACATTTTCATTTCCCAAGCTCCTGTAGCCAAGAGTGTCCGCGTAGAAAACAACTCCTTTGTCAAGATTCAAGCCCGGGGTCGCATTAATTTTTCCACTGACCTAGGTCAAGATCTCACTTCGTCAAATGATGTATATCATGTCCCCCGACTTAGGGTGAACTTGCTATAAGTTCGGCAACTTTGCCAGTTGGGGCAAGCAGTTTTCTTCACAATGACTACAGTCTAGGTCCTAGACTCTCAGAATAGTTTAGTGATTGCTCTGAGCTAGGCACAACCTAATGGCCTTTACCACATGACACACTTTCTTACTAAACCGACTGCCAATGATTTGGAGTTCCATCACTTCCAAGCTTTGGCCACCACACAGGAACCCACAGACTCTAAGCATCTTTTGCATTTTCGCTTAGGACATTTTGGCTACGACTCTCTTTATGAACTATCGCGTCAAGGAATGGTTGAGGGCCTTCCACGCCTAAAACTATCTTGAGAGGTCTATAAAGCATGTCAACTTAGTAAACAGTATCATACACCCTTTCCTCACTAGTCTATCACTCGTGCTGTGGAACCCTTAGGCTCATTCATGTAAATCTTTGTGGTCCCACATCCACTACTACATTGAATGGCGTGTTGTACTTTTTTTTAATAGTGGATGATTTCTCTACATACATGTGGATATACTTCCTAAAGCACAAGTCCGATGCTTTTACTTATTTCAATGCTTGGGTGCTTTTGGTTCATAACCAGACTGGTCATTATATGGATAGTATGAGGAGTGATTGTGGCAACCAATTTACCTCCCATGAGTTCTCTGAGTTTCTACAAGAGCAAGGCATTACATGCTAGCTCACCTCTACCAACTCCCCCCCACAAAATGGAGTCATAAGAGTGTAGGAATCGGACAATCGGCTATGGCACACTCTACGCTGTTCACAACAAAGCTTCCTAAGTGCCTTTGGGTCGAGGCTATTAACATGTCAGTGTACATTCCCGACCGACACCCAACTACGACGATCCCTAAAAAGACTCTATATGAGGTATTTTTTGACTTTCAACTTGTGATTTCTCACTTCAGAGTTTTTAGTAGTCGTGCTTATACGCACACTCCTACTAACAAGATAGGAAAGTTCACCCCTCAAGATGATCTCCTGATCTTTGTGGATTATTCTTCCGAAGGAAAAGCCTATCGTTTGTTTACTTCTCAAACGAACAAGGTGATCGTTATAAGGGATATTGTCTTTGTTGATGAGAGACATAGTGCAGTCCTCTGCAGCACTGGACTCTTCGTCGTCACCTTTGCTCACATCATTTGAGATCGTGCCTATTGAGCCGGGTCTACTACCCGCTCCTAACCTTTCTGAAGATACTTCAACTCCCAGGTCTTATCCATGAGACCCGTTACCTCGCTGATATCAACAAGCCATGTAGGAATCAGAGGTCCTTCCATCGAATTTCACTTCGAATGGCCCTAGAAGGTCTGCTGGGCTCACTCCTCAAGCTTTATATGCATTGTTGTTTATAATTGATTACATTGCACATTCTAAGCCCAATAGTTGCCAAGAGGCTCTTTAGAACCCTCTATGGCATGAGACCATAGAGAAGAAACTAGCTAGTATTGATCGAAATGGGACTTCGACATTAGTGGATCATCCTCTGTTATCGAGACGAAGTGGATTTTTAGAACCAAGCTAAAGGCTGATGGTACTTTAGACAAATACAAGGCTCACCTTGTAGTGCAAGGTTTCAAGCAAAAGCATGGCATTGACTATGAGAAAACCTTCACATCCACTACTCAATTGACATCCTTTCATCTGTTAATTGCGCTCGCCGCTCCCCGCGGTTGGCCGATCTATTAGATGGTCGCCAAAAGTGCCTTTCTAAATGGTTATTTGGAGGAGGAAGTCTATGTGGATTAGCCTCCCAATTTTTCTTCCGCTAACCGGACTGCCAAGGTATTTCGCTTGTTGCAAAAAGCTCTTTATAGACTGAAGCAAGCATCGAGGTCTTGGTACCATAGGATGGACGAGTTCTTAAAGACTGATGGATACCATTCTATCCCCTATTCTATATGTGCGCACCACTAGCGTGGAGGTTAGCTATATCCTATTGTATGTCAATGACATATTACTCACTAGCTCAGATTCTGCAGCTCTAGCAGAAATTAAGATACAGCTTTGCACTACATTTAAGATGACAGACTTAGGATTGTTGTCTTATTCTTGGGGATCGAGATTGTTAGATTCGAGAGAAGTATCTTTCTATCACAGTAGCAGTAGTACACCCTAAAGTTGATAGACCAATATTGCACTGATCAGGCATGGCCAATGGTCATGCCTCTAGATCCCATTGTCCATCTGCACAAGGATACCTCGGGTCAGCCTTTTGATTCTCACACCTATCGTTCTATTGTAGGGAAATTACTCTGGTTCATTCATACTAGACTAGATCTTGCATTCTCAATTAGTTTACTTAGTCAATATTTTCATACACCTAGAATGTCTCATTGGATTGCTCATCTTTGTGTATTGAGATATTTAAGGTGTACTTATAATTATGGACTAACTTATAGTCATGGTTTATGCTTACAAGGTTACACGGATTCTAATTGGGCAGAAGATCTTGACACCCGGCGATCCCATGGTGACTATATCTACACCTTGGGCATGGCACCCATCTCTTGGGCTAGCCATAAGCACGAAACAATGGCGGCTTCCACGGCCGAGGGGTAGAGTATCGGGTTCTCTTCGATGGTACTATGGAGGCCATCTAAGGAACCTATTGACTGCACTATAATTCCCTTGCAAGTTGCCTACAATTGTCTACTACAACAACCAAAGTGCCATTGCCCTTGCGGACAATCCAATCATCACCCCTTGGACACGGCACGTGGTGGAAATTCACTACCACTTTACCAGAAAGCAAGTTGAGCTAGGCACCATACGCCTAGAGTTTGTGTCGTCTAGTGACAACTTTGCAGACATTTTGACCAAGCCAATTAGCAGACCGATACTACAGTATCTTCTAGCGCGGATCGGCTTGGATACACCCATAGTTGTCAAGTACGATACGATAAAATATGGTACTAAATGGTACCTTATGATTTTATAAGGTACAGTACGATATTAGTATGAAAAAAAAACTAAGATGATTTTTTAAATAACAAAAACCATAAATCATTAAATGATAGATCATAGAATACATGTTTAAAGTGGAAATAGCCATTTCATTACAGAATAAGATGAATACATGAGGGTGACCATCAGAGTCGCATGGGTTGCGCAAAACATGTGATACAACTACACTCTAGTATATCTGATACAAAAAAGAGAGAGACCTATGAATCTATGATGAGGCTTCACTATCATCATCGTCATCGTCGTCATTTCTCCAAAGCAAATTTCAGCTCACGCCCGTCACGTCACAAGCTCCCCCCCTCCCCCCCCCCATCACGTCTGATCGCACCCACCAGATCGTTCGCGATGCTATGTCGCTTGCGCCCCCCCCCCCCCAAACGTCTTGATGGATCGCGACAGCCCAATGCCCTGCCTATCCGCCTTTCCCCTCCACCCCTAACAGTTTCCCCCCCTCCCCCCCCCCCCCTCCCCAACGGATTCAACCACCTGCTCCGCCTACTCCACCCTCCCCGCCATTCCATCCCCCCCCCCCCCCCTAGCCCCCTGCCCGCCCTGCTGTCCCTTTCCCCCCCTTACCAGGCCACCCTCTGATCCAAACCCCCGCCGGCGCATTGCCTCCGTCTGCGATCGCGGTCCCATCCGCGGTATACAACACCCCCTCAACGGCAAAAAACAGCATCCTACCCCCTCCCCTCGCCATTGTTCCCCCCCACCCTCCAGTCGCTCCCTCTCTTGCAGCAACTTTCCCCATCAAGTAGCACCCCGACGTAATTGGTAGTTTTCTCAAAAGGGTCGCGCAATGGAAACCTCTGGTCAGACACCAATGCACTCAGCAAGTGGCCCCCAGTCAAACACCTTGCATATCATCCTCTCTGAGGATCAACTCTTATCTGTCTGAGCTAACGAGCTGGAGCTAAAGGAAACAACGATTTATAGTCAGATAATAGTACATTTCCCAGCCAGGGCCCAAGATTGGATATTGGGGATTCGTGCCTTGGAGTCTTTAATGTCTATGCCCCTACGGAGGTTAGGGTACGCATAAGGTTCTAGGTGGAGATCGCGGATGGACTCCCAGAGGTGGACTCCTAGATTGTTGGAGGAGACTTCAACAACCTGAAGGCCTTGGAGGACCAACAGGATAGAGGCAGAAACTACCAGGGCATGGCTAGGAAGGAGCAAGAGGCATGGGAGTTTTTTTTGCTAGCAGTAGGAGCACGCAATGCCTGAGAGACCCTACCTTCCATAGGAGGGAGAGTTCATTGGACTTCTCTTCGAGATACAAGCGGCTAGGTGGAGCCCTGCTAAAGCGGTTGGACAGGTTTTATGTGGGAGAGTGGGGAGGCTCTCGTGGAGGCTAGATTGAGTAGTTGGCAGGCATCACGTTGTTCGATCATTGCCCGGTTCTCCTGACACGTTGTTCGATCATTGATCCCCCAGCATCCGCCCTAGACACACGATCTTGTCGCATCCCTGACTCGATCTATAGGAGGGAGGAGGTGACGAGACAAATAGAGTAGATTTGGACCAGAGAGTGGGACAGGAGGGACTGGGCAACAGAGGAGGTTGCAAAGGTCATAGCCGAGTCGAGCAAAATCTGCCAAGAGATAGCCATACATGCCAAGCAATAGAGCTGGGAGGAGGAGAGAGCACTCCAGCAGGACCTTGTAGCCATGCAGAGATTATTACAGGAGGCACCACAGGATCCCACCCTCCACGTACAGGAAATACGCGTGCGAGCAGCCATTGCTGGCCTAGAGGACAGGTAGTCAGAGTTCTCTTTTCGAACCTCAACAACCTTGTGGGCATGGAAGGGGGACACGATATGCAGGGAGTTCTTCCAGGTGCACCAGTCTCGCACCGCAGAAGAGCAGATACGCAGCCTTCAAGATCAGTATGGGAGGACTCGTTCTAGCCTAGATGAGGTGATGGAGATTGCCACCTACTTTTACACGCACCTCTTCCAACAGGAGACAGCTTCAGCTAGAGGACAAAGATGTAGACAACAAGTCTGGGATCACATCTCTCCCTCATCATAGAGGAGATGGGATGCTCCCTCTTGGCTCCCTTCACAGAGAAGGAACTAGAGGAGGCCTTCCATACACAGGATGGGCAGAAATGCCGAAGGGAGGATGGCCTATCTAGGGCCTTCTTCACCACCTACTGCAAAGTAGTGAAGGACTCCCTACTGATGGCCTTCCAGGAGATTTTCACTTCAGGACAGATGCCAGGGAGTCTTTCGGCAAGCCTTATCAGTCTTCTCCCCAAAGGTAGAGACCGGTTGGAGCTTTCCCAATGGAGACCGATCACCTTATTGTCAGTGGCCTATAAGGCACTGGCAAAGATGATTGGCAGGCGACTACGCCCTGTGCTCCCAGACATCATCCATGATACACAGACAGGCTTTGTCCAAGACGGCAGTATCCTAGACAATGTATTTACCTTCTTTGAGGCGACAGAGTGGGCTCAGTACAGTGGGTAGAGACTAATCGTACTACTCTTGGACTTCGAGAAAGCTTATGACAAGGTGGACTGGGATTTCCTAGAGGGCACCATGGTGAGGTTGGGATTCCCCCAGGTTTGGATTCGCGGGGTCTCCACCCTTTAGAGATCGGCCACTAGCAGGGTTCTCATAGGCGGAAGGCGAGGGGAGGAGTTTCGGCTAGAGAGATTGGTTCGACAGGGCTGCCCCATGGCCCCATACCTGTTTCTACTCTTTGCAGAGGCAATGTCTCACTTCCACAGGTCACGTGTGAGTGGATTACGTAGCCTCCGACTTCCAGTGACAAAGAAGACTGAGTTATTAGACTCAAAGTATGCAGATGATACAGCACTCTACATAGAGGACAATGAGTTGATGCTGGAGAGAGTGAGGCTGGCTCTTGACATGTTCTGTTCTGCAGCGGGAGTAAAAATCAACTGGCAAAAGTCGGTTGGTTTCCTCACAAACCCGGACTCTAGCACGGAGTGGATCGTCCACCTGGGATCTAGATGGGTGAGCAGAGGGCAAACCATCCGGTACCTAAGGGTTCCAGGTGGGACTCGACATCACTCCTGCCTAGCAGTTTCTTCCTATCCTTGATTCTATTCGAAGGAAATTGACCTACTGGAGCACGGCTCGCCTCTCACTAGCCAGCCAAGCCCTAATGGTTAACCAAAAACTCCTAGCGACGGTCTGGTACATCACCGCGTATTGGTTCTTCTCCTCATCATGCGTAGTACAACTCCGCCGCCTCGTGCGGAATTTCCTTTGGTCAAGGTCAAATGGTTCTAGGGACTCCATGGCCAAGGTGGTATGGGCGACCATCATACGGCATCGGTCAGAGGGAGGGCTTGGGATCATCGACCCAGAATATCAGAGTATGGCCCTCTTGGGCAAGCTAGCTGTCCGCGGCCTCCCACTAGAGGCGGGCAGACCTGGAAGGTCTTATTATAGGAGGGCCTTCAGGATTATAGACCGAGGCTTGGCGGTGAGTGGAGGCCGTCCCTGAGATCGATCTTCACGTCAGCTCAAATCAACCCCCCCCCCCCAGATCACCTTTCCTACACAGCTTACTCCGTGTGTGGGAGGGCCTCTGTAAGGCCCTAATCCAGAGGCGATTGCCAAGAGGCTACCCAGGTTCCTAGAGTACACTGTCAGGATTGGCAGACATGTACTGATACAGGAGGATATGAATTGGGCGCCATCACGTAGCAGGCACTAGGCAGAGCACAACATCATGGAGTCTTTCCGACGAACCTGCTAGCGCCGCCTATGGGATAGCTGGAGGCCGAGGAGGGTGTCGTATTTCTTATGGTTGGTGGCACATGGAAGCTTGGCAGTGGAAAGTTGGCTTGCCTAGATGCAAAAGGAGGGAGGTTGTAAGCATTGCACACAGCAGCCTCTGGAAACCCCACAGCACTGCCTTTGGTCATGTGAGGAGGCACAGCTCGTGTAAAGAGGAGCATGCCGCATCCTTCGCCGTATAACACCCAGCCTTGGATATATCTCATGGGGAGCTTTCTGTTGGCAGGCAGTCAGACAGGGCCGTCATCTTCTATATGAGGCCGAGATAGAGGACACGATATTCATTATCGAGGCAGGGTCATGCGCAGTGGTGGATTTGGAGGCTCTACCCATCCGCCAGGTACTAGAGCCCACAGCAGACCACTCGGAGGTATGGGAGATCATAGGGAGACTTATTGGATGGCATATCTGGAAGGCGTCGTGTCAAGAGGCTTTCGGCGAAGAGAGACTTTTAGTACATACGACCTTAGTATAGCTCTGGACCTCCATCATCCACTCCCTCCGCAACTGATGGAATCAGGTGCACAGTGAGTCTAGGGCTCGTCAAGAGCTCTGTTGTCATTTCATGCGCACTTGGGGTGGCCAGGACCTGTTTTTCGTGATGCAGGCAAGTATCCCCAATTGGCAATACACCCCCCTCCCTCCCCCATGGCTTCTTGCCCCTATCTCCCCCAAACCGCCTTGAGAGGCTTGTATACATTATGTATTTGTGATTTTGTATTAGCTCCAGCTAGTCTGTTGAGCATGAGCAATCCGTTGTAATCAGTTTTTTTTTTTTAGTAATATAATCAGCCACATTTTACTTGCAAAAAAAAAATTCATCATCATCATCATCATTAAAACCATCTGAGTGCTGATCAAGAGAGTCTGAAGATGACTCCTCGGCATCGGATGATGAGACACACTCATACTCATCCTCACTGATGAGGTTACCATCATCATCAAATGATGGCTCCCTAGGTGGCGGCTATGTAGGCAAGGGGGGAATGTCATCCTGAGGCACAGGATGTGAGATACCAGAGCCCCACCTTATATATGTCTGTAAGCCACTCGAAACACCCCTCCTTGATGATGGAGAGCATCGAATGACCATGCCCTTGCTACCACCTACTCGAACTCCTCGCCCACCTTCTAATGTATCTGTTGCTATAAGCTCTCTATAGAGCTCTACAAAAATCATCTCCTCCTCCTCCTCCACCTCCTAATGTATACTTGGAAGAGTGTCGCCCATCAACTTGAATGTATCAGCATTCACCTACACAATGCACGTAAGATTGATCTTTGTTGATGCTAAAGTCTAAGTTGTAAAGTATAAACTTCAAAGTTGAAAGTTTAAAACAACAAATTTTAAATGTTTTGGTTAAGTGTTTAAACTTAACTTAATTCAGACTACCCATGCTCATCATAGCCCTCATCATGCGTAAGTTAGTGCAACAATAGACTAGTTGCTCTAATTATCGTGTGCTAAGCCAATTGCCAATCTTTGTGCGAATGAGACAATAGGCACTCTAGTTTCTCTTACATGCACTCGAAGAGCAATCCTCGGCAAGGACCCTCATGGCTAAGGGCTAAAGAGTCTCCCATGCATATCCAAAGTTTTGCCACCAAAATAAAGGCTTCACACGTGACTCTCTCCTCCAACAAGTAGGAGAAGCAAAAGCCCATGCCCTTTCTGATCTGTGTAGCATCCTAGCTCCTCCAGCACTGCATTGTGGTCATCCATAGGGACCACACAAGTCAAATAAGCAAGCTGGTCCGAACAGAACTCTCTATCATCCATGATTGCCGGCGACTTGTAGGCCGGATGTACCAATGTGGCAAAACCATGGATGGGCTTATGCATCCATGCCCTTCTCCTCTGTGCTATCTCTAAAACATGTGCACATTGTGTCTCTCTGATCACTATACAAGCACGTGCATCCACCAATGCTGCTCTAAAGAAGTAAACGAGAAGGCCCGTGGTGGACCCCTCGCATTCACTCATACATAACACCCTATAAAAGGGAGTCACGACAATGACAACCGTATGGACTTTTTGCCAAAACTGCTCATTAAGGCACAAGCGTTGCATGGCTTTGGCCTCCTTCATCCCACTCATCCCATAGAGTGGACACCACTGTCTAGGCGGCCCACACCTCATAAAGGCGCTCGAGCAATAACCACATGTAAGCAAAGCAAGTTGAAGAAAGCTTCTTCAACTCCAATGTGCTATGCTCACGATATATCGCAAGCACCTTTACCTTTACCGTAAAGAATGTGACAATTGATGTAGCTTTGTGGACCACCCTCTTCACCCACTTGAGCATCCCAATGTCCTCCATGAGCAAGTCCAAACAATGACTTGCACATGGAGTCTACACAATCGTGGAAAACTCGGCCTCAAGAAAATGGCCCATGTGCTGACAATTTGATGCATTGTCAATAACGACTTGCACCACATTTGAGGGGCCCACCTACAACCACAATTTATAAATTACAAGTATACTAAAAATACTTGGAGGTTAGAGAGAGAAAGAGAGAGTTGAGCCTTTCAAGTTTCAAGTTTCAACTTTCAAGATTCAAGAATGAAGAGAGATGGGGGTTGAGGGCCTTGCGGCTCGAAGGGAAAGAGAGAATCGAGATAGATACTAAAGAGAAATTAGAATAGGGAGATAGATAGTTATGCATAAATCAATTATCATAATGAAATAAAGTGAAACAAATTTAAAAGACAATGTATACCTCAATGATAGCTTGTTAAATGTGGCAGTCGATGAATGTGCCCATCATTTTTCTCTCCCTCTTGCTGGTATCTACGGCCCGCAAAAAGTAAGTGCCAAGTGGACATGAGACGAGTATGTTGATGATGTCCTGTTTCTTACGATCACTCCATCCGTTGGTGAGAATGAAGCAACCATATGTTATCCATGGGGCCCGAATAGGATCAAGGGCTCTATCAATCCTCTCCTTCTCTTCATCAATCTTTTTCATCCTCATGTCGTTGTATGTAACACAAGCCCATCCTTCATATGGACCCACATTGGCAATGGCTTTTACCATTTTCTTCCATTGCTCTTGCTTTAGGACATTGAATGCAAATTGCACTCAATCACCATGCGTGCAATTTCAATGTCCGCAAGCCGTTGCCTTTCTCTAAGAAAGACAACCGATCCACGCAAATAACCCGGAGCTTAAGAGAGAGAGAATTGTCTCTCCGGCACTGCATGAGCCTCCACTTTGTCTTTTACCGGAGTCGGATGCGGAATCGGAGTCCCCCACTACCAATGATAGAGACCTCTCCCACATCGATTGAAGATACGCCCACATTTTATACTTCCTCGTTAGTAGGCATAGAAGTTAGTGCCGATAAGCCACTTTCTCTTGCTCCTCTTGTGGATCCCCCTCTCATCTTGGCAAGAATCTCCTTTGCGATGTTTTGAGGAATCTCCTTGCATGGAGCAACTTGCCTCCCCGTCTTGGAAAGATGTTGGAGAAGCTGAGTTGCACCACTTGTATAGCGCTTCCCACAATACTTGCATATCCAATGGTGGAAGTTGTACTTCTTTGTGTCCCTCTCAACATGGATCGCATGCAAATTGAAGGCCTCGTGCTTCTCACAAGTCATGGTGCCAATGACGGATAAAGAGGTCCGAGAGAGAGAGAGAGAGAAATGCTTGAGTCTCGACTCTTGAAACTCAAGACTTGAAAGTTGAAAGGGAGGGAGACTCGAGAGACCCGAGGGTTGGGGTAAAGTTGAAAGAGTAAGAGTGAGAGAGAGGGGATGGGAGATGAGAATGGCAAACACTTTGATCGAGTGCGGGATAGAGGGGATGGGAGATGAGATTTGAGAATGGCAAATGCTTCGATAGGGTGCGGGAAAGAGGGGATGGGAGATGAGATTCTAGAATGACAAATCACAAGTCCATTCAAGATCCAAGAGAGGAAGATGAGAATGGTAAGTACTTGCTGAATTGGTGTGAAAGCATGGAGGAGAGAAGCACCTTTTGTAGATGAGAGAAGGGTCAAAGTTCAAACAATCAAAGAGGGGTCAACGGTCAAAGAGAGGGCTGCTGTGGCTGGAAGGAATCCAAAGAGGGCTTTTGGGGGGGGGGGGGGGGGGGGGGGGGGGGGGGGGGCGGTGCAGGGGAATGGAAGTGCATGGTTGGAAAAGGAGGTGGAATGAGATATCCAAGGCTTCCTACCACCCCCAAAAAGTGCCAAGGGGGTGGAATGAGATATCCAAGGCTTCCCACCCCACCCAAAAAGTGCCACGCAAGCAAGCGGAACACACAAAGAGTAAAGGCGGGGGTACACAAACAGTGGGACAAGCAAGCGATGTGGCCCAAAAGGGCCCTTAAAAATGTACAGATACGTACCGCACAGATCATATGGTATGAACAGTACCGTACGTCATACGGAGAAAACTATGGGTACACCCTCCTCTACTTCTTCAAAGTGACAGGGAGAGGATGCTTCCCTCTTACTTCTCATTCTACTTTGAGAGGGGACGAATTCCTTGTCTTGATAGCGACAAACTACAGTGATAATGTTTACAATTTTTTACTTTCAGACATTTATTTATTATGTATTATATGTTATGGACATTTGTAACTTCATCCGCACTATCAGGTGGAAGAGGAAGAGAAAGAAGAAGAGGAAGAGGAAGAGGAAGATGAAGAAGAGGAGGAAGAGGAAGAAGTAAAGGCTAATGGGAGGAGGAGGAGGAGGAGGCGGCTTTATACCATTTCCTGTTGTCCTCTCTGTTCATTGCTTCCTTGAAGCAAGACGGTTCACCACAGTCTGTCAACATGACATAATCAGCCACATTGTTTGCACCAAGAATGAATCTATCAGGTTATCTAGTAGCCCTAGATGATCTCCTAACCCAATGATCATTGTTTGTTGGCTGTTGAGCATTTTCAGCTTGCTGTCCTAGCATTTCAACCTACAAATCAGCATTAATAGCTTGTTGTCCTAGCTGCTTGTGCACATGTAGTGGCTCATTATCATGAGCAATAGCTGGCTGATCATTTCCAGCATTATTTTCTGCATTTACACGTTCATTTACAGCAGGTACTTTCTGATGTACAACGGGCACATTTTGCTATCCAAAAGGTATTTCTTCCCGGAATAAAACCCTACAGACCTCCTCAGTCCTTTCGGGTTGTTTATGCATGCGATCTCCCGAAAGATAACATCATTGTTGCGTACTACTTTCCTTTTCTCGGGATCCCATAATCTATACCCCATTTCACCCTCGTCACCATATCCTAGTAAAATGTATTTGAAAGACTTTGGCTTAAGTTTGCTGCACTTTTCTTTACGAATGTGCACAAAAGCCTCGCAACCAAACACTTTCAAGTGGCATATGAAGGTGGCTTTTCCGGGACCCCCCCCAAAGACTTGTTTGGTGACCAATTAATCAAGTCTACGGATGTCATAACAGCCTCTGCCCAAAAATCATGGGGTAATGTAGCATGAGACAGCATTATATGGACCTTATCCTATATGGTCCGATTCATACACTCTGCAATACGATTTTGGGGTGGATTATGAGGGGCAGTGAGCTCCCTCTTTATCCCTTTGTTGTCACAAAATGCCTGAAAGGCCTTGGACACATATTCCCCACCATTGTCAAAGAGAAGACACTTAAGTGTCTTATCAATCTGATTTTCAACCAATGCCGAGAACTTTTTAAACTTGTCAAGCACTTCATCCTTGCTACGAATAGGATAAACCCATACCTTTCGTATAGCATCATCGACAAGGTGACAAAATATTTCTTTCCCCCTAAAGATAATCCTGGCATCTGACATACATTGGAATGTACTAACTCTAGAGGAGAAGATTTCTGCGAAAAATACTTTTTATGGGACATTTGTGCATGTTTACCATAAACGCAATGATCACAATGCTCAAAATCAGCATAACGAAGACTAGGCAAGTAACCCAAATGAGAGAGCACTTTCATTCCAGTTTGACTCATGTGTCCCAATGGGCCATGCCACAGAGAAACACTTGGCTACTCGGTCACGACAACAACATGATCAGTAACACTAGATACATGGAGAGGATGCAAGGTATTAATTTTACAACCTCTGGCAATCACTCTAGATCCCTTACAGATCTTCCATTTCCCATCACCAAAGGTGGTATAAAATCCATCGTCATCTAGCTGCCCTGTGCTAATCAAGCTCTTCTTGAGCTGAGGTACATGCCATACATGCTGAAGTGTGAAGACAAAACCCTGTTGAAACTGCAACTACACATTGCCAATACCTGCAATGTCACATGCATAGTTGTCCCCAAGATGGACAACACCATGTCGACCCCCTGTATAGTCAAAGAACCACTCACAATGAGGGGTGACATGAAAGGAAGCACCTAAATCGAGAATCCAAGTATGCATGTTATCATCTGTATCTGCAAGTAAAGCATGTGCACCAAAGTGTGAAGAGACCAAGAGTACGTCATTCCCACTATCACTATCATGAGTGACTACATTCACCTCTTCAATTTTCACACTGCTTTTCTTGGGTTGACTCTCTTTCTTCTCTTCCTTGCTATCATTTGTCTTTTTGCCCTTTCCTTTCTCTTTCTTTCATTTGTAGCAATCACGTTTAAAGTGACCCTTCTTGCCATAGTGATGGCATTCAACATCTTTGCTACGTGATATATTGTGTCCCTTGCTGTCATATTTGCCTTTCTGCTATAATTTGCCTCTAGTATGCAAAGCACTGGAAGACTTACTGGATGCATTGTTCTGTTGATTCATTTCTTCCATGAGTAGAGCACTCTCTACATCAGCATATAGAAGGATCACATTAGAATTGCTCATAGCAATCCTGAATGTATCCCAACTCTCTGGTAGAGTGCAAAGCAAGAATGTAGCCTTAAATTCTTCATCAATCAAGAACTTCAAGGCCAGCTGGCTGAAAATGGAGTTAAACTCACTCAAGTGAGTAGACACTGTTGTACCCTCTTTCATACCCAAATCCATAAGCTTTTTCAGTCAATACACTTAGCTTGTGGCACTCTTCTATGTAAACAGTTCTTACAATTGAGTCCAAATAGCATATGTAGAATCCAAACCTTCAATGTTAAATAGCAAGGCATAAAAAATCGATAGCTCGATGGTTGAGCGTGCAAGCTCATTTAACTCATCCCAATCTTATTGTTCCATATCTGCAAGCTTTGCCCCTTTGGTCTTAATCGGTTTTGCCTGCTTCTTCTGCGACAAGATATTGTAGCACTGTTTTTGCCAGACTGCTAAGTTATGTGCTCCTTCAAGCTTCTTTATGTGCATGAGATTACTGTTGTCACCGCTGCCAGCCATGATTTTCAGCCCAAATGTGACCAAAAAATTCAGCAAATGCAGGCCTAAACTGTCACACAAGTGACCAAGGTACAAGCAAGTACCAACCAGCAATAAATGACCACGTAGAAGCAGAAAATTCAGATTTGTAACTAAATTTTCAGAAGCACCAAACCATGTGCTACAGCATTTCACAACTGATTACAGCTATTCCAAGGGCAAATACATCACATTACATGAGAAGTCCCAAATTTTAGCTGCAATTTCTGTTGTACATGTATCCACGGGCATAAAATTTGACATGCACGGTCAAAGAAGCCCAAAATTTTGTACTCAAAGCATCAACCATACATCTGCATTGTCTCTGACATGCATAGGACAAGCCAATTTTGCCAAAATAGAGCAATTTCAGCAAAACCCCCAAATTTTTCCAGGAGTTGGGTATCCAAATTGCATTAATACATGTTCCTGAAAGCATAAAACGGGCAAAATTAGCAAAATTTCACAAGGTCTTGCAAAAGCCCCAAATTTCTCAGGTCCAAATGTGCACCAATGTCAGCCAATCTGACTCAGCTGAACAGAATTTCACCAAATACAGTAAAAGCCCTAAATTTTATGGTTCCAATGTTGAGAAATTTCACTCAAATGAGCAAAATTTCAATAATTTTGGCGAAAATCCCCAATTCAAATTCGCACAATGTCTACAATTTCTGACGCAGATGCCTCAATTTTGCATGAACAGCACTCAATCTAGAAAAGCCCCAAATTTTTGGGCCAAGATTGCACAAATCTGACCTTTTGTGCTTGCGAGCGCGAAACCCTGTCAAGTAAGAGGGGTAGAAGCTGATTTTCCCTTTTTGTTTTTTTTTTTAAGAAAGGAATGTGACGGTGGGGTCCGTTGACCTACCGTGCAGGTCACCGCCTGGTCCCCTGTGAAGTCGCCCTCCGGTCCCGCTGTTTCGTCAGTTGCAATCTCGTCCGGTCGACTGTCCACGCTTGCGCCTGGTCGCTGTCCACCAACCGGTTGCCTGGTTCATGCCTGTTGTCGTGACCTGTCACTTTCCTAAAAAATTGTTGCCTAGTTTCCACTTGTTGTCGCTTGGTTAAAAACAACCTGTCAAGGTTTCTAGATTGTTGTCTGACAGTGCAGCACACACACGTGCCTAAGATCAGTGGTGACCTGATAATTTCACACGAGTGAAACACTAGAGATGTCTCGCACGGACTCCGAGGAGCACAAACACCTTAGCCAAAGCTCTAATACCAATTTTTCGAGCTCAGATGGCACGAAGATCGAGACACGTGGTGCTTACTAGCAGCAGAGAAGTGAGAGAGATAGAATGCAGAGTAGTCAGGAGAGTGAACACGATTTTTGGATACAATGATGAGTGTACTACTTTAGGTTTTTAGATAGATATATATATATGAAAGTACAAGTGCTAAGGGTGCACATTTAAAAGGCACGAGGGTCTTTATTCCCAACAGATGGGTAGGGGCAGGTCTAACGAGGCCTTCACTTTGCCTTCCACTACAGGTCCTCAAGCTTCTTCTACCGCTGCAGAGCTCATTCTAGGCAATCTTCTAAGCTCCTCCTAGCCAACTCATTTGCTCGGGAGGGTTACTCGCCTAACAACCTAATGGAGAGAGCTATATGCTCAACCTCTTCTCTCCTTAATCTTTCCTCCTCCTCTTGTCGATTCTTCCTTCGTTCTTCCTTTGTCCTTCTAGACTCTTCTTCAGCCATTTGCATGCATTCCTCCTCTTCTTCCTACTTCTTCTTCCGTTCCTCCTCTAGCTTCCTTGATTTCCTTTGCATGGCTAATAGGGCTTTGTCCTCTCCTATTGTAGTTTCCTTCTTCTTGCACAGGATTTTTAGCACAATTTTTCCTTACTCCCCCTGGTTCGATGGAACCAAACCCTCCCCACCTTGCTCACTAATGGTCCTTTCATTGGAACCCTTCTTATGTCGCTCTACTTGGGGTAAAAGCTCCTTTCTTCCTTGCCGTTTGCTCTGCTTTTTCTTTTCGTAGCTTGCTAGCTTCTTCGTCTCTTACATTTCTCACTTTTGGAGACATTGACGGGCTTTTTGTGACCAAGGAGAGGTACTACTCTTGAATAGATCTCTCCAGAGTCTCCCCTACTTCCCTTTTCATCTCTCCCACGGCTTCTTGGATGATGGCCATCAGCACTCCTCTAAACACTATCATGGATGCTTTCAATGCAGGCATTTTCTTATCCGATTCAATCATGGTGGCCAATGACTTACCTCTTGCAAGTTTTTGGCTCAATGACAATGCCTTGGCTGACAATTCACTTGTTTTGCAAATGTAGGCATTCAGATTCACTTCATCTAGGGCCCCTGCTACGATGCTTTCAAGCATCAAGACTGGGATCCAAGCCATGAGGGTGTTGCATCGGTGACTAGAGAAAAGGGCATGCACTATCTTTGCTTCTAAATGGACAATGGGTTCATGGATGTTTGCTAGAATAATCCTATCATTGGTGTGCACCTTTGTCTTCAGGATCTTCAGCATGCCGTAAATATCCTTCTTCCATCTCTTTCCCAATGTGTTTGTCAACCCTAATGCCTTCTCCACTAGTCCAAGACTAAGTACAACTTCTATCCTTTTAGGCAAGCCCCCTTGCTTGACGGTCACCATACCACTATTAATTCTCCATGAAAGATTTGGGAAATGCATAGCATATTTTGGGCATGAGGATTCGTAGAGATAGAATGCAGAAATTACTGTTTTTATCTCAAAAAAAGTACATTGGAAAGGTACTGGACAGATTTAACATGGCTGAAGCTAAGCCTTTTGGGATACCCGTACCTCCTTATCTCAAGCTTAGCAACGCCAACAGCCCAAAAGATGACGCGGAAGCAAATGCTATGAAGGGAGTTCCTTATGCATCAGCTTGTGGCTCTCTTATGTATGCTATGGTTGCTACTCGTCTAGACATTCTCATGCAGTGGGAGTTGTTAGCAGGTTTATGTCAAATCCTGGCAAAGCACATTGGGAGGCTGTCAAGTGTATTCTTCGATACCTTAAGGGTACACAAAGAAAAAGTATTTGCTATGGGCAAGGTGCACTTAGTTTGAAGGATTATTGTGATGCAGACATGGCAAGTGACTTGGACACTCGTAGGTCCACCAGTGGGTATGTCTTTACAGTTGCTAGTGGGGTTGTTTCTTGGTGTTCCAAGTTGCACAACATTGTTGCATTGAGTACCACTGAAGCTGAATACACATCAACTACTGAAGCTTCTAAGGAAGCTATATGGTTGAGCAGACTTGCAGATGATCTCGGCATGTCTATGGGTACTGTAGTTTTGGGATGTGATAGCCAGAGTGCTGTGTATCTGGCTAAGAATGCCATGTATCATTCACGCACAAAGCATATAGATATGCGATATCACTTCATCAGACAAATTCTGGAAGATGGTCAAATCACATTGACCAAGATTAAAACACAAGATAACCCTGCAAATGTTCTCACTAAAAGTCTAAGCAAAGCTCAGCACGAGCATTGCATTAGACTAGTGGAAGTTGGTTAGCTAGAGGTTCATATCGGACCTTTAAGTGAGAGGTTGTTGGGATAAAGGCCCGGTAACCTCCATGTATAGTACATGCACAATGTACATGTGAACGCATCCTTTACATGCCCCAAGTATAAATGCATTTTATTCTTTGTGTACCAACACATTGTTGGTACACTCTAATCAACTCGTACTTTCACTCTGCTCACACTCTCTCCAGCTGTCACACTCTTACGCTCACTCCTGCTCGACCTCTATCTCTCTCTGTTGTGCCCCTCTTAGTCCAACACCTTGTTCACTAGCTCATTCAAATTGCTGACGCTCCGCTATTTTAGCTAGTTATAGACTTATGTCTCAGTGACCAATCGGTACCTATTGTGCTCTTTCTTTAAGAACAGAAGTTATCCTACCATCTCAAGTTCCTGTTATGGCACAACAGCTTACAATTAGCTCATTTGAGGATATCCTTTGCATAAAAAGAAAAAGATTACGAGCAAACACTATGGAATGGTGTGATATTCCAATATGAAATGGAAATATTTTATACCTCACACGATCCACACATTCCAAGCACAAATTCTATAAAAAAATTCCTCAAATACAAGTTCACTTTATTCGTCTTTTTCTGCTTTTGAAGTTCAGTTTGAAATTCTCAAGTTCAAGTCATGTTTTCTTTTTCACCTTACCCCCTTCCCCCCAGAAATGATGAACATCCTTCCTAGGATTGGAGGATGAAGGGTTAAGGGCATTAAGCACCTGCTTGTTGTGCCTTATTTCTTCATGAGCCAAGCATAGAACTATGGGTTATACTCTAAGTGGGCGTGACGGTCCATGTTATGAGGCCTAATGCCTATGTGTGTCATGTAGGTCAAGACATCGGTCAGGAAGTCACCAGAGCACATCCTGCTAGCGATGTGTAGTTCTTCCTCGTCATCCAAGTAGGAATGGGCCATAACATGCTCAATGTGATAAACTATATTGACAGCCGACAACTGAGGATTACGTGACAGTGCATCACTTTTCCTACTCTTTCTCTACGATGCATTCCTCTCTCCAGCCCTATTTTTCAGATCTGCCCTGATTTTCAGCTTTATTTTCAGATTTACCCTTTTTCTCAGCCTTTGCCTCTTTGACATGTGACTTGGCATCATCATCGTGGAATCCTGCATCTTTCCACACAGCAATGTGTCGGCTGTAGTAGCATTTTCTATAAGCTGAGATATGTTGGAAACAATGGACTTAATGCAAAACTCCTTGATTCCTTTGGCAAACCACAAATATACTTCTCCACCTGCTCATGGAGGGGTACTTTGCGATAAGAAGTAACTGGCAACAATGCATCCCAAAACTTCTTATAATACTGATCCGAGTTCTTGCAGTCTTTGGAATTCAACTAATTCCAAGCTGTCATAATGTCTACTTCAAAGGTACTTGTCAACCAATTTGAAGCAAAAATATGCTTGAACTAGACCCAAGTGGTAGGTGACTTCCCTTGAATAAGGAGTGTAGACCACCATTACAATGCATTTCTTGTCTAAAATGTGGCTGCCTTGCGTATCTTAGATGCCTCTGTGAAGTTGCCTCCAGAATAGGCTGCATCAAACTGCTGAATAAAAACAAGTGCTTTCAGCCTATCTTGTGCACCACTAAAAGGCTCAAACTTCACACTTTTGCCACCTTCATCATAGTCCTTCGACGAACCTATGGGAGTCAAGTTATCATAAATGGGCTGCAACAAAAAGGGTGCATTGGCTGTATTTGCATGAAAACCAACACTATATGAAGCACCTACATGACCAACACCAAATCCTTGTGCTCCAACTATCCCTGGGGGTGCCGATACATATCCATATGGCCCGCTTTGTGCCCCAAGCATCATACTTATGATGCCATACATGGGGTTAAGCATTCCTCTTGCATTACCCGAATACATTGGTTGTTGTGAGCCATGCATTGGCTACTACATACCATAGGGATTTGTGCCATACATTCCCGTATGCGGTGCTTGTCCAACCATAGCATGAAAAATGGTACCGCCGCCAAAGTATCCTTGTTGTCCCATGCTTGCATGTGCATAATGCAATTTCTCAGCCTCCAAGGGTCCAAATGCTGAGATCTTCAGAGAAAGGTTGTGAAAAAACTGTAGAGAGAGAAAATTCAGAGTTTTGTTACGAAGAATGACTGAAAATCAGTCAAATGAAGCTACTGCCCTACCACAACAGCTTGTAGATGCAAAGAGCTAAAGAAAATCAATCATTTACAACCGCTGCCTTGTCTCAACAACCTATAGATGTTGTCTCTTGTTGTCGATTGGTCTTCTCTTGCCCTTGGCAACCTCAGAAGGTCCTCCAATGGTTGCAAATTAGACCAGTAGCCTCTCTCCCCTCTCCCTTGCAGGCTGAATTTATAGAAATGCTTCTCTTCAGCCTCTAAAGACGTTTTTCAGTCTTGCATGGGCATTTTTAACAAGAGGCAGCCTTCCCAAAGGGTTTTTCCAACATTTTTCATAATTAAATATTAATTTTCAATCTTTAAATACTGAAAATTAATCTAATAATTATTTTGGTGCCCTGAAAAATAATCTGACTAGCCTATAATTAAATTGGCTAGGCAACTTCCATTCCCAAGTGTCTCTACGCCATCTTTGACAATCAAATTGGCGTTAGATACCATTAAACGCCACTTCTCTAGTATCACCAACTAACACTTATGGTCAAATGGATGACCTAGGCCAACAATTGGCACCAGATACCACCAAGTACCTGTGCAACATAACTTATAGGAACTTTTGTCTTTGACATCCCATGATTTCTTCGGGTCCCGAGCTCGTAAATTTACTTTAACCCCAGTTGCACCTCACATGTGCAACATTTACTTAATCATGTAATTAAGAATTAGTTCACATGTTAAGTGAGGTTTCAAAAATACATATCCTCATGACACATGCGGATATGCTTCACTACCGACCTAGATGGTGAACTCCATTTCCCCATGGTAGCCCTCGAGCGAACCATGGGGGTGATGGATGTGCCCGGTGATACCACCGGGGCATCTATCAACCAGGCTGAGAGGCGAGACTCCGTACACTGGTAGAAACAGGCCGCCTATGCCAAGGGCCACTCTATCACATCTACCGACACTCTCCACTGCGGAGGGGCTTGAAAGATAATGCTCAGATGAGGAACCTCGGCCCCTACCCACCAGTTGATGTCCATCATGCAACCCGACTACTACTGGGAGAAAAATGCCAGTCCACCTTCTCCCATCCACTAGGAAATGTGGTCTGCCACCTAGCTTTTCACCTCCTCGTCTACCTGAGTCCTCGTCCAGCCTCCTGTGTGAGAGGTCTAACAAAAGAAAGCATAGTTTGGTCCATCCGATGGTGCTAGTAGATGGACCTTGCCACTCCTAGACTTGCGTACCATGAAGATTCTCACCTCCAAGGGTAGTGGGAACACTCCGCGCTCCGCAACTCTCAAGTAAGACCATGGCCCACTACGAAAAAATCTCTAGTACTCCTCATCATTATAATGTGTAAGGGAAGGGATAAAATGAACTCCCTATATGGGCTCCAAGACTTGGGGGTGTGCAAATTTTCTCCCCAAGCCGGATTGTGTACCCCTTAGGGATCGTCGATGTGAGGGAGGGTCACCTCTCTTTTGTTTCACATCCCACCGAGCATCTACTTTTCCTCGTGGGTATCATAGATATGGCTAGTATTATATGCTAAGTTTAATTGAGCAATTATGATATATAGGAATGAAATAAGTCTTTGGGCTCGTCAATGAAATGCACACTTGTGGGCCTGTCGGCGAAGCCGCCCTAGCACCGAAGCATGTGCATTCTGTTGCCTGGTGCCCAAAGTCATGGCAACACAGGCGCTGCCCTAGCTGCCCAGTCACAATGACGTGCTGCCTAAAGGGATGTCTATCTGCCTTAATCTCTAGGAACTGTGGGATATTCTTGACCTCTTTCACTGCCACCCGTACCTTTGGGACTCTTGTGACTGTCATTGCGTCCGCAAAAGAGGCAGGAAGGACAGTGCCGAAAAGCCGTCCAAAGTCTTCCACCAACTGATGATACTCTATCGCCAAGCCAGGAAAGAGAAGGGCAACCGAGTGCCAAAGAAACCTGTTGTGGAGTGCAAACGCCTCCACTGTGAAGCCACTGTACCAAGGAACCATGTAAATGACCCCCTTCGTGGATGCATAGGGTGAACTGGCCAATAAATCACGGGCTTCGTCTGCCGAGGTGAGCCATACCATGAAGATCCCTTGGCCCATAAGAACCACCTCTACCATCTGCGTTGTGCCGATGCGCAGCGTGGAGTGAAGCTAGTCTCGAAGCTGAGCCTCGGATGGGAAATGTCCAACTACCTAACCAAAGATCATTGTTTCCTTTAGCTCCAGCTCTGTGGCACGGACGGCTAAGAGCTGTTTCTCAAAGAGGACGACGTGCAAGGTGTTTGATTGGGGGGCACTCACTGAATGCGTCAGCGTCTAACCAGAGGTTTCCATTGCGCGTCCCTTCTAAAAACCTACCAGTCACGTTGTTGTGCGGGGCGTGGTGTGTGTGTGTGTGTTGGGGGGGGGGGGGGGGGGGGGGGGGGGGGGGGGGTATATAGCGAGGAGGGGGAAATGTTGTTTTTGACGGTGGGGGAGGTGTTGGACGCCACGGATGGCTGGCTTACGACGAGCACCACACGGGTGTGGTAGGTCTGCCAGACGGAGCAGAGAACAGCAGGGCGGAGGAGGCAGAGCCAACGAGGGGGGACAGCAAGGGCGGGAGTGGGTATGGCGGGGGCAGCACAGGGGATGGCAACGCAAGGGGGGTAGACAGGGGGGGGGGGAGCGCCCCACGTGGAGGGAAGCTAGGCAAGGCAGATGCGCCACAGGGGGGGGACAGCGTGCCACAGGTCGACCGGCGGGGAAGGGGGGCGCGATAGCGATGGGCAAGTGCGAACAGGGGCGAGCATGAGGAAAAGGCAAGGGCTGGCGCGAGGGAGCAGTCGGAGCGGGGCAGCAACGCGACGTGACGAGCTTGGAGCTCTCGTTTCTTCCTAGCTTTACAAGCTGCCCAGCTTACCTCCTCCTTTTTCAATAATTGCCTTCCATCTAGCACTCTATGTTTACTATTTGGAGGCTTGCATTTGCTGCCAAATTTGTGTTTTCTCCTCCAAGTTAGCTGCCCAGCGGTCATTTTGATAGAAGTCATCCTTCAATAAGATTACATCATCTTTGTTATCGCCTACAGTTCTTGAGGATTGTGTTCTATTCCCTCCACTACTATCATCATCCGATGCCTTCTCTAACATCCCCCTTGCCTAGAGGACTGGGTATCACTCCCTCCATAGAGCATCCTCATTCACAGGTGCCACCACCTCATCGGCTAGATGGTGCAGTCATCTCCAAGCTTTGATCAACATTATCAAATCGACTTTGCTCGCCTCAATTCTGATCCTAGAGACACGGAAACTTGAGACTCCTCCATTGTATCAGCAGCATTGTAGATGATTCACTTTCTATCTTTCTGAGTTCTGTGTCTCAATGTTTCATACACACTCTTATGTGTGATAGTGCACAATGGAAAAGAACCACGAACACACACACACACACACAGCAAGAGATGAAAGAAAGAAATCTGCACTAACTGAAGATGAATGCTGAACACAAAAGAGCGGACTGATCAGTCCCTACAAGCAGCCTGAGGCATCAGTGAGGGCACCAAATCAGGCTGAGAATGATGATGACAACACTAGAGACAGAGAAGCATGCTGGAGACGGAGTGTGAACCACAACCTGCAAAAGAGAATGATCTGCCCAGCTAGCCCAACAGCTATAAATAGCTGTAAATCTGCCAAACTGGCCAACTGCATCAGGTTGCCCTGATCTGCCCTGGCTGACTGCATGTACTGCAATGAATGCTGTCAGCTGCATTAAAAGATAGGAAAATATTCTGTGTGGCTGCCTGGACAAAATCACAGCCATCTGGGGAAGATCCTCTGACAAACAGGGTGGCACTGACTGCCAATTGATAGGCACATACAAGAAATGCACAATCAAGCAGAAGAAATGCATGGAAATGCACAATGAACTGTATGAGCTCCAATGCCCCGTCAAACTCTGACAGGAGCTCAACAACTTGGACTCTAGGTCCATGGGATAAGAAATAGGCCAACACTCAGCCATGCCAAACTCTAAAAGTAACTCCGAGAGGTACCTATACTGGGATATAAAGCTGCCCTAGGCCATTTGATAAATCTCCAAACCAAGGAAGAAGTGAAGAATCCCAAGATCCATTGCGTTGAACACTTGTCGCAATATCTCCGGCGTCTCATCAACCTCGTGTGAATCACTCCCTATGATCATAAGGTCATCAACATACAGGTTGACCAAGACACACCTATCACCCTCAACCATGTAATAAAGGTTGGAGTCATGAGTCTATGTTATTTGCAATAGAGCTCCCTGAGCACCTATGGGTTAAGGTTGTTAACACTTTGGTGTACATCCTCAACCGGTGCCCAACAGTAGCTTTCCCTCAAAGAACTTCATATGAGGCCTTTTTTGGCTCTTGGCCTGTCATTACACACCTAATGATAAAATAGGAAAGCTCACTCGCTAAGCTGATCTCTTGATTTTTGTAAGACAGTCCTTCAAGTAAAAAGCCTATCATTTATTTGATCCTCAGACGAACAAGGTGATCATTAGGAGAGATGTAGTTTTTTAAGAGAGGGATATTGTGCAGTCTTCCACACCGAACTCTATACCGCTTCCTAAGATTATTTCATCGGTGACCCTAAAGTTGTCAAGAGTGTGTTCCTTGGTTATGCACAAGACCAAAAACCTTACAAGTGCTATGTACCGTCTACACATGAGACATTGATTAGAAGAGATGTTTTTAATGAGCTGGCATCGTGGTATGGTAATCCGATTGCAATGGCTACTGATAAATCAGTTAACACTAGTAATGCTAATTGCGATAAGTTTGTTTGTTTTGTGGAGGTCTTAGGGCTAGCCATCTCTATCTCCCCTTGGGTCTCTGTAACTCAATCAATCGAAAACTTCTTTAAAACCCTCACCTCATAATAAATCTTTTGAAAAACAAAACAAAGCCCTTTTAAAAAAAACAAAAAAAACTTTCTATAAATGAACAACTTGTTCTCCCATTCTGGCAATCTCGTTTTTGTAAGTTTCAAGTGTTCTATCTTCGCTATCCACACCCCATTCACGGAGGACATCTCAGTCGAGATTACCCAACATTGTCTACATCCATCTAGCACTTGTTTCCAACCTCCACCATGTACTCCACACCATCAACTACCTGTGTTTCATGTCCGAATGTATTTGATGTCTGAACAACCATGTGACCACCTTCAACTAACGCATTTGCATCGGCAGTTGCCGCCCTACTATCCACGTAATCCAAAAAGTTGCATTTTAGTAGCTGCCCAAGCTGTCGTCACCTTCCTCATGCTGTGTTTTGTAGTTTTCTCTCTCCTATGCACGTCTGACAACTAATCCAACATCACCCTTGCTGTGTTTGCTGCTCTCAAACATCTTGGAGGTTGCCTTGCTACGTTTCAGGATCCATCAAAAGTATGACACACTCTCCAACTCATTACCTCTGCTTCGGTCCCAAAGCCACGAGAATTTCCTTCACTGCATAGTGTATTTGTTGCATGAGCATTGTATTATACAAACTCATTCATTTATGATCTTCACTATGTTAATTGTCTCCGAGTTACCTTAAACCTAGATGTGTTCTATTGAGTTTATGCTTTGTCGTACGCTTTTTATTTATGTTTCTGTGTTAGGGTATTTCTTTATACACACACATACACCCACAAACCCTACCATTTATTTACATCCATCACCTCTATGAACTCCGTAGGTCCTTGGGCAACCTTACTGACACAATTGGCACGATGCGTCAATGTCTTCAAGTAGAACCTTTTGGGTGGACTAGAGCCCTCTATTCGCTCTCTTCAATCACCCTTTTTGGGCTTGAGAGGGGGTGTTAAGCTGCCAAAATTGCTGTTCAACTTATAATATTTTTCTCTCATTTTTTGGCTCTTAAAACAGTCCCAAAAAGCATTTATTCAATTAAAATGACACTTCAGAATTTTTGGTAGAACAAATGGCTCGGAATATTCTATAAAAGGGGACTCAATTACATTGTCACTTTTATCCCTTTGTCCCACTCTACAATGCCAGCTCTTCTCCTCATCATTCCAGCCGCTGCCCACATCCTGGCTGCTGCCACCCTGCTCCTCCAGCTGCTGCCTATCTGCTGACTGCTGCTGCCCTGCTGCCAGTGATGGCCCCCTGCAATCCACGCACCTCCAATGGCTGTGCTGTGTTTTCACCTCCTCATTCCTGCAGGCTGCTGTCCAGCCTCCCCTTCATCTTCTGGTGCTGTTGCTTGCTTCTCCTACCACCCAGCATCCTGTGTTTTCATCTGCAACCTTCTCCTTCAGCTGCTGCATTTTGGAGTCCAGCTGCTGCTATTGCCACCAAAGGACATCATCTGTCCTCTCCAGACACAGTCCTCTCTGCCTATAATGCTGCCAAAGTGGTCTACATCGGATTCCTTCATCCACATCAATTTGCTTGCATTCGGGATCCACTCACAAAGGATGACATTGTCTCACACTCTCCCTCAACCTGCTCCCATGAGCAAGAGTGACTGTTGGACAGCCTCTGCTCCTTGACCCTATAATTGTATCTCTTTATCACTTATTATCCATTCAACACATGACATTCATCCATCATCTTCTTCTTCATTTGTGTTCTTGGCTGAGTTCAGTGTGTGTTGGTCCTGTTCATAGACTCTATGTTTTCTCTGCAAATCCTAATGCATCCTCACACATGGCATTATAGTGAAGCGAGTATTTTCCTATGTCTAACCATGGAGCACAGCTAGAATATTGAGTTTTCACTCCATGAGAAACACAAAGTGTGACTCAAGTTCCACTCTCCCCAAACATACTGCAGGAAAGTAGCCCATTCATTAACATTGCCATGGATTGCAATATTCCAACCTCTCTCATGTGCAGAAGGTATACGGATACCAATGAAGTGTTCTGCAAAAACTTAAAAGAGCTGTAGAATTCCATGCTAAACTGAATCAGACACACTGGTTTATATAGTGATGCAATGACACCTATAAATAAACAGCTGCATTCAGCCATGTGTATATGAATTCCCAAACATAAAACAGCCTGGAATTTTTCCAAAGTTATCAGAAGTAGGGCAGGCCACAGGAGAGAATGGAAATGGAAAAACAATTAAATTATTAAGGAGGGGGCATATGAGAACTTGTTTGAAAGAAGAACATGACAATGTAGCCATGGATATGTGGCATCAAACAAAGTGGAAAGAAAACATTATAGGGAAATCAATTATTACTAGAGAACCAAAAAGAAAAAATATCACACAAACAAGGAATCAAAGGAAAGGGCAACTTGATTTGGTTAAAGAATGATCAATCTATTCATCAATGTTCGATCTCCAGCATGCAGTGATGTTTCACAGTCTCAGAACCAAGAAATGTTTGTGCTCATCCCTGGTCTCTTAGCATCAGATTAGATTAGAATAGCTAATCTGCAGAAAAAAATGGGCAGAGTAAAAATTTCTTCATATTACCTTGAATCGAATTGGCTTTTACAAGCTGTGCACAATCCTCCAGAAGTTCTGGGTTTATGCTGTCCATCGTTTGTCCCTTGTGCAATCTCAAGTAAACATGTGCAGAGGATAGCTTGTCAACATGAAACCTGGAAAATACAGCATGATTTAACCCATGCACTTCCTTGAATTAGCAACCTAATTCAGAAATCCATGAGATAGTTTAATATACATCAATTATGAAAAAGTGAATTGTACCTTTATCTTGCAATTCCTTTTTAGCTGAAACATACCAATAGCTTTCACTAAGCACATGCAACTATGAATATATTCACTGCACGGATGTGTTTGTCAACCACACATACACAAAATCAGACACTAAACAAGCAGTCACATGTACTTGGTACCTAAGTCTTGACTTGAAAGCTTGACATTCAAGACAAGCAAGAACCCCAAAAGGAAAGATATCATATCCAATGTTGCCAAAGTATATAATATGGTCGATCTTGATAGTGTCCGAAATGAATCTCCAAAAGAGCTAACTTCTTCGGCACTAACACCACCAATCTCCATGGAGGCTCAGAGACATTGGCAACAACCTCTTGAAACACAAAGTTGTCCACACCTTAGCTACTTGACATGGAAAAGACATATTCGGATATCACTCTAAATTAATACACAACTATCTTAGAGTGGAGAGAACTAAGAGACAGTCAACAAATAAGCATGCCTCACAGCTCACATATTTCTACTCCTACTTTGGTATACTACCCACATGATCCCATTTGTATTCCAAAGGGAGGCGCACAACAGCTTGGGTACAACATTGACAAGATTTGGAAGCCCAAGGAGGACATGTGGACATGGGATACATAGCATGTACAACAAAAATCAATGAAAGCAATAGAACTCCAGAAGAACAAAACTTAGAATGAAAAGTGACTGAATGAATGAATCAAACTATGTCGGTACGATACAATGGACCTCAAACCTCTGTGTCTCAAGTGGAGCACAAATGAGGTGAGCTAAAAGAGGAGTCAGGGACACAAATGACAGCTTCGAGAGTATATCATACCTTGAACACATCCCAAAATACAGCAAGCAATCTCTCTAACAATCAACTACTGAAAACATAGATCAGTGTGGTATCACCTATCTAAATCAGGCTAAGGCAAAGGGCAATAGACCAACTTTAAGAAATGACTTGAGAGGTGTAGAATAAGTGGGGGCCTTTGACGCAAGTGAAATACCACTACTTTTAACATTATTTCCCTTACTCAGTGAGGTGGAGGCGGGGCTCAGCCCCTGCTTCTGGTCTTAAGGCACACTAGCGTGCCGATGTACGCGGAAGACATTGTCAAGTGGGGAGTTTTGATGGGGCTGCACATCTATTAAAAGATAACGAAGGCGTCCTAAAATGAGCTCAATGATAACAAAAATCTCGTGTGGAACAAAAGGGTAAAAGCTCATTTGATTTTGATTTTTAGTACGAGTACGAACTATGAAAGCATGGCCTATCAATTCTTTAGTGTTTTGGAATTTAAAGCTGGAGGTGTCAAAAAAGTTACCATAGGAATAACTAGCTTGTGACAGCCAAGCATTCATAGCGACATTGCTTTTTGATCCTTCGATGTTGGCTCTTCCTATCATTATGAAGCAAAATTCAAGTGTTGGATTGTTCAGCCACCACCAATAGGGAACATGAGCTGGGTTTAGGCTGTCATGAGACAAGTTAGTTTTACCCTACTGATGAGCAGTGTCACAATAGTAATTCAACTTGATATAAGAGAAACCATTGATTCACATAATTGGTCATTGCACTTAGTTGAAAAGCCACTGGCACAAAGCTACCATGTATAGGATTATGACTTAACATCTCTAAGTCAAATTCCATGCTAGACACAGTGCTCTCTACCTCCCCGGCATTTTGGCTACCAACACAAGTGCAACAATCTGGATCATGTTACACTTATCGTGTTTATCCATAGCTCTAGTGTGAATGCTCCCTTATCCATTGGCACTTTTTACCTTCTAGCTGAAGAAGGGTTTCTTTCCATGTAAACACTTAATAGTGGATATGGTACTTTAGTACCTTACGGATTGTACTTTCATTATCATTCTCACATACTGGATGTGATCTAGTAGCTCTCCTCTCTTGTTCACTATGAGTGTATGAGTGTCTATGAGTGTCAAATTCTAACACCCTTTGCAATGCCAATGTGATGAAGTACAAGGGAGATTAATTACCAAAGGATAATAAGTTCAATGACTTTCAAAAAGGCTCAAACTTCTTACATGGTAACGCTTTGATGAAAATGTCTACGATATTTTCCTATATGGATACATACATCAAGCTAATCTCTCTTGCCTAGCATCTCTCTCTAACATAATGATAATGCACCTCAATGTGTTTCATGTGAGCATGAAGCACACGATTTTGTGCTACTACAATAGCACTCTAAATGTCAAAAAGAATGGATAAAGGACCCTCCAATGATATATGTAGATTAGCTAGCATTCTACACACCCATACACATTCCACTATTGTCATGAAGGCCACCCTATACTCAGCCTCACTAGACGAGGTAAGTTGTTCCTTACTTGGCCATGAAATGCATGAACGGCCTAAAAAGAAACAGTATCCACCACTAGTAGACTAACTAGTGCGTGAATCACCTACCCAATCTGAATCATTGTAAGCCTATAGATGCAAGTCTACCTCCGGGAAATAACAATGCAAGTGATTGAGTACCTTCCAAATATCTGAAGATCCACTTAACAACTTGCCAGATGTATGGTCCACGGGCCGTATTGCATATACCTGCTCACCTAAGATACTACATACTAAATATTGGGGCATATGTTGCAAAGAAATAAGACAGCCAATAGCCTAACTATAATTTGCAACATCCAAGGTACTCACGTACGATCTGTCCAATCCATCCAGTCTATGGACTTAGTATGATACCGAACGTATACAAAAAAATGTCAAATAAAATCCATTGTTTTGTACGGTCATTAAAAAATGCATAGAAATTTAAGGGTTAAGCTAATAAATATTACTTGTTTCAAGATGAGAGTTGCTATCCATGAGATAGAGTGTCACAAGGCATTATCTATCAAATACTAATACAATTTACAAACCACAAATGTCTTTGCTTTAGTTTTCAATAATGAGTCATGAACATGATAAGAGATTGAGACGAAATGTAAATCCAAGACTCTAGTCACAAGTAATTTCCGAGATGTAATTTCATTTATAAGATTGAAAGCATGTACAATGGATTACAAAAAGAAGCTAGCTACAATGATGGATCATGATTCATGGATCATGGTATGGCAAGTCACAAGTGCCAAGTGGCAAGGACAAAAGTAGTAGATAGAAAAAGAAATTCAAGGCTAAGACTCAAGGTGAGATGTGTGTAATGCGAAGGCTTCATGAAGAGGCTTAGGCATTGTGATAGGGATAAAGAATATAGAGATATAGATAGAGGTAGGAGAAGGGAAAGAAGAGGAGGTAAAGGAAGAGCAAATAGAAATAGAACTATACATAGGGGATGAGACACAAGAGGAAGAGAAGAATGGAGAGGTGGAGAGAAGTGGATGGAGAAGATCAGAGAGAGAAGAGTAGAGGAGCTTATAAGAGAGAGGTAGAAGAAGAGGAGGTGGTAAATGAGATACAAGTAGAGGTCAATGAGGATGAAGAGAAAAAGGGTAACCCAAATGGCAAAAACCCGTTTTTGAAAAATACCAACTTTTTTTTTTAATGGTACACGTCCAACCGAACTAGATGGATCATACTATATGGATCCATCTGCGGACGGAATGCAACCCTGATAACATAAGACATCTCTTTACCATCATCCATAAATATCTTTAGGCCTAGCTCCATAGGAGTGCACATAGGTTTGCATTGTGCAATCATGCATTTTAGACCTATATAAAAGCTTGTCCACATATTATTATCGTGACATGATGATACCATGCTGATTTTGGATGACTTAAATCACCAAATAGCAATGTAGACAACCCATGTCTGACATAGAAAATGCATCTTTCAATTCAGTCTTGAAATCTACAATATTTCCCTCTTTAGGTCCAGTGAGCAACATGTCATCCATATAAAGAACGATAATCATCAAGTCCCTCCCCTTTCATTCTTAATGTATAGAGTGGGAGCAGTTGGACTATTTTTGAAACACTTTGTTGGCCAAATAAGCATCACTTTTAGAGTACCATGCATGAGGAGCCTATTTGACACCATAAATAGCCTTATGCAACTTGCCCTCATGTGCTCTTTTCCCTTAACCACAAACCCTAGACATTAGGATATATAAGCATCCTCATGTAGATCTCCATTCAAAAATGTTATCTTTATGCTCCATTGATGTACTTTCCACTCATAACTTGCAACCATAGCAATGATACATCTCACTGTACTCATATGGAATGTGGGAGCAAAGGTTCCTCATAATCTATCCCCTTCTTGTGTACATAGCCTTTTGCTACCAATCTTACCTTGTACTTGTCAATAATGCCATCAGCCGTGCGTTTGAGTTTAAAAACCCATTTCATGCCAATAGCCTTTTTACCAGGTGGTAAAACCACAAGATCTCATGTAGAGTTAGTGGCAATAGAGTCTAACTCTTCCTACATATACATCCAATGTACATCTTGCTGAGCTTCATCCAAAGAAGTAGACTCATCATCATCGAACAGTGCTCATCATAAACATCATCTACTTCCATAAAATCAGGCAAATGTGCCCCCCTTGCATCATATGTTGCGTGTCTAGCAGCCCTTCTAGTGCCTGAGTGTAAGAGAGCATCCATTCTACTCTCTTGGAGAGTTTTCAACAACCATCCACGGACTGTTTTAGCTGCATTTACAGCATCCCTTTCATGATGTACTGCATCTTCCACCGCATGAGGCAATCCAAGATCAGTTGCCTACTATTCAAGAGCATGTCGTGCATCAACAGCTTGCTGTAATATGTCTATCCCGCCATTTACAACGAGTGTGGGCCCCAAAGAAAATGATACAAGACCCTCATAGACATCACCTATGTCATGTGTGGTTGGCATCTCAAACTAATTGTGTAAAAATACAGCATTTTTAGCAAAAGTTAACATCCCAACCGAGAAACCCTCATCCATATTACATTAGCCAGCTCTCCACATAGATAAGATATCCCAGCTTCATTACATGCTGCGAACATACATTCTAGCACATCCCAAGCTACTTTTGAGGTCTTACAAGACTGAATATGTAAAATAATAGCTCTTTTTACTAACAAAGCAATCAAAGATAAGGCTTATACTTCCTTTAGAGTCCCACCTCCATTGATCCTCTGTAGGAGGAGGAGGGGATGTAGCAACAGGCAGCACCAGCAGCCTGTTCTCTAGCATTACGTTGAGGTGTCTAAGGTGCAAGACCTCAGACACATCAACATAATGTTGCTTTGGTCACTATGCCCCTAACGTCCCATGCTGCCAATAATGCACAAAAATCAGTAGCCAAATACTTCACACTAAAGTACAAAATATACTCTGCTGATGACTACCAAAAATCCCCACATAGGATTGGAATGCAAGTACCGAATTGTCAAATTGTCACTTGCAGCAATACACTACTATACCACAATTGCCTTGAAATATGTGCCCAAAAAGACAATTTACAATAATTTAATGCTGAATCTTCCCAATTTTTACTGAAAATCCCCAAAATTCATTGCCAAATCTGATCGACGAAGCAAGATAATGCTGTTGTAACACCTGTTGTCTGCCTTGGAGTGTGTGTCAAGCAAAAGCGCCAAATTTTTTCTCAAATTTTTAAAGAAATTGAAGAAATTAATACCTTACAGTCTGAATTTCTATCGAAATGTTACCTCAAGACGTGTGCTAACAAGAACCAGCAGTTGTAATCCACCTTGTGATGCCTACCCAAGCCAATAGACCAAAAAGCCCTAAATTTCTTGCACAAACAATGTTAGCATTTTCGATGTTGATTCACATATAGGACAATGATTGGGTCATTGGTTGATAGCACAATGTAAGTGGATTGGGTCAGGTGGCAAAGAGAAGCATTGCTACTACGGACAGCGCAGGTGGAGGCAATAGGAGGCATAGGAGTCAGCATCAACTGGAGCAAGCACCAAAATGGGCACCTACGGTTGCAAGATTTGGCAGACTAGGCAGGGCTACCAATGGTGACAGACAACGGCGGCAATGCTGCAAACAAAATGGGCTGAGCTGGCGGACAGTGGAGATGGCAATAGCAGCACACCTCACACCTCCTTTCCTCTTCCTTGCACAAATGGAAGTTGGTGGCAACAAAACCTCAGGCGAAGTGGCACCGGCTAACAGTGGCTAAACAGAACCTACACGCAGAAGCTGCTCTAATACCAAATGTGAGAAATGGCACTAGCTATGGAGAAGAGAGAGAGAAACAAAGCGAACACATACCAAGCAACAGCTTGATTGTCAACCCATTGATCGGGATATTGCTAATAAAGTGGCTAATGAGAGGGCTGCTATTGAAGAGGCTAAACAATCACTAGATGGTTGTTGGATATGTTACTGGCCAATAGCCAATCTATTCCACTTCCCAATAGACCTACAATAGCCACTCACCATGCATAGGGTACCTTAGTTGCGCAAGCACTTGTAGCTACTACATGCAACGAGGAACATATGTTTCTTCCTACAAAGCTTCAAAGGATGAGCATTGGATGACAACTATGCAATCAAAGTTGGATTCTATACATAAAAATGGCATATGGAAGTTATGTGACTTGTCTACTAGCAAGCATACTATAGGCACAACATGGGTTTACAAATCAAAATGTGGATTTGATGGTAGCATTGATCAATATAAGGCACATCATGTTGCCAAAGGGTATGCCCAACAGCATGGGAGTGACTATGATAAGACATGCGCACCCACTTCACATATGACTACCATTCGCAGTGTTATTGCTTTAGCTGCCCATTTTGATGATATGTACATCAGTTGTGTGTAAAGGCTACTTTTTGAATGGTGATCTTCATGAGGTTTATGGCACTCAACCTTCCGACTTTGTTAAGAAAGGCTTAGAGAACAAAGTATGCCGATTGCATAAGGCCCTCCATGGTTTGAAACAAGGAACCTAGGGCATGGCATGAAAAGCTGCATGCACATTCAATTACTTTTGGCTTCAGCAATTGACACACTAAAAACGCTCTTTATGTCCACAAAGATGGGGATGACCTCTTGATTCTCATTCTTTATGTAGAAGATATGATGTTAACTAGACTTCAAAAGATAGAGATTGCAGCCCTAAAGGCTGAATTGCAACGTGCATTTGATGTGACAGATCTTAGCCATTTACACTACTATCTTGGCATACACTTTACTACAATTGAGGGGGGCATTGCTTTGCAAAGGCTACATACAATGGGCAACTCCTTGAGCATTTTCAAATGGAAGACTACAAGCCTACCTCTACTCCAATTGAGACAAGCCACAAGTTTATACTTGAGGATGCACGAGATTCATTTAATGCTCAACAACTCGTTCCTTGGTCCCATGTATTGGCCATTTGATATGCCATGTTGGATTTTAACTTAGTGAAATCTCAATCACTTGCAATATTTCAAGAGGAGGACATGTTAGCACAATGAGAAATGTACAAGCACTTTTAATCTTTTGATTAAACTTCATCAAAGATTTTTAATTAAAACAAACTCTAATCTTGGTACCCCTAGCTCTAGGCATGGAGACCATCACACTAGCACTAAAGTCTAAATCCCTTATCAAACCAAGGAACAAATCGGTTTGAAGGCTTGCCGTTCACTTTTGGCAACAAGAGTTTGTGTGAATTTTATGCTTGCTATAATTGGAATCAAATCAAGTCATTACCACCCATTCCCAAAAGGATGGGCAGGTTTTAGATGGACTCGTATGCCGAAGGTGTATTGTGTGAAAAAGGATTAAGAGCATAAGAGCTCACACCAACTTGATATTTCTCAAATTTGTGCCTTGGGACCAATTCATATTACTCACAAATAAGTATATACATTCTCAATTGAGAATACCAACCCTTCAGAGTCAATGCCATAGGCTTTGAGGGAGTTAATTGAGAATACCAATCCCTCTCAACTGATATCATATGCTTTCATGATGTTGTGGAAGACATCTCAAAAGGTTTTCTTGCATTCTAGAAGGCCAAACTACATTCTTTGTGAGGGGTAAGAACCTTCAACTCTTAGAGCACCTTTACTCTGATACCATGTAAAGAAATGGTATGGCAAACACATAAAACGCATTGTACAACAACACATAGAACACGATCTATAGAATGCTGAATAATAATGAATATATGAAAGAATGATGACACAATCACAAGGTCTTGGACCTCTATATCTCTAGGACTAAGGCAAAGGTGGCTAAAGGAGTGGGTATTGGAGTGTGTTGTTTCCCGAAAACACAACAACAACAATCTCATGAAATTTGAAGTAACCCAACAATTGTGGGGTTTGTGCAGCCCAAAAACTATCTGCACTTGCCCAAAAACTACCCGCACTTGCCCAAAAACTACCTGCGTTGTCCAAGCTGCCCAATAGCCCTTCCCTTACCCCACTACTCATCCAAGGGATCATCCTCTAACACCCCTGCTCAAATCCTGGACTAGTCATAAGACTTAGGGATTTGGAGTGCTAATATAAATTAGCCTAAGGAAGAGCTTTGGCTGAAAGACCGACCAAGTTATCCTTTGTCTTACAGTATTTGAAAGTAACTGCATTGTCAAATATATTCTCCCAAATGTAACAATACTGGATCTCGATGTACTTGGTTCGTGCACGAAACATCAAGTTCTAAGCAATGGCTATGCAACTCTAGTTGTCAAATAGGATAGGAGTGGCATGGGTCTCAAGATAGCCAAGCTATCCTAACACTCTCTGAAGCCACAATGCCTCACATGGTAATAGATGCAGCTCTATATTCTACCTCCATAGAAGAAGGGCCACCGTTGGTTGCTTCTTGTTGCTCCATGAAATAGCACCTGTACCAAGTAAGAAGCAATAGCCCATAGTCAATCGCCAATGATCAACATCTTCGGCCTAATCAAAGTTGGCCTATCCACACAACAACAAGGTGGCATCATTGAAACTTGCGGGATAGAATATGTGCTCTTAAGGAATCTCAAAATTCTTGTAACAGGCCTCCCAATGAGTTTTCTACAGCTCACTCACATACCATGCAAGAACATTGCCTGAAAAGCAAAGATCAAGACAAGTGTTAAGCAACCAAATCAAAGATCCCACAAGCCTTCAATAACTAGAATTATCAACAGCATCTGTGAAACTAGCCTTTCTTTTTACAAAAGAGCGGTGGAACCCTAAAATGCACTGATTTACAGGTGTTTACAGCAAGCAATAAAATTCATAAAACAAAAGATGAATCAACGTTGAACCACTTTACCGATTTGGGCTAGATTGTCCTCAAAAATTTTGAGATGACCCAACACCCAATTGGCCCCAAAATGCTGGTGTCCATTGCAATATTTCTTTTCACATTGATTGCACAACTAAGATTTGACCGAGCCAATTCGTCCACAACGTTTCGAATAATAATGGGTTGTCCTTTGTAACCAACAATCACCAAGTTTAATTTTCCCCTTGATTTGATATGCAACTGGGTAAAAATTGGGTGGAGAACACTTGCATGCAAGTCCCAATGACTAGCCATATCAAGCCCCAAATTGCCTTGGATTACAAGCACATATGGGCAAAGAATACTTGCATACAAGTCCTAAATCACCAACAACATCAAGCCCCAAAATGTCCCTCTACTATTGCATGAAAATCAACCCACCTCTAGATCCAAAATATCACGTACTCTCCTCTCCACTAGCTCAATTTACATCAGCAACCAACTTGAATCATTGAGGCACATGCATTGCAACACCACCATGCAGACCCAATTCATTGTTGGTTACACACTAAGATCAGCAAATTAATAATCCACAACACAATCAGGTTCAAATTTGAGGCTCTCCAATTTCCTTCACCAAATGGAATTTGCACACAAGCCACCTTGGCTGTAGATGAGCAACCCTTATAAGATCTACTGTAATTTCTTATATTTTCAGCAAATCCCCTTGTTTTCATGGCTGAGATTTGATGGCATGCTTCTCAAGACTGCTGAGAAACCCAGTAGAAGCTGTACCAGTAAATTAGAGCTAAGAAAAATCATAGCAGCAAATTAGAGAAATTTCTCTAACTTTCTCGCAAACAAATTGCTTGCACAACAATTGCCCGGCTATTCTAGCCCTAGAAAGTGTTGTAGATCAAGTCTCTTTGAAGTTTGCAGTCCTTGATGACTTAATTGCTCTCTCTCAACCCATCACCACACAGCCAAGAATGGGAAAAAAAAAACCCAACATGGAAGATACACATGCAACCCAAAATTGTCCCAAACTTGATTGGCCCTACCCTCATTTTTAAGAGCATTAAATGGTGCCCAACCTCAATGTTAAATCCTAACCTCTTTAAACCTAAAGGTGTTAAAACTTTCCACAAACCTTAGTCTAGGATATTAAATCATCTAAATCTCCTAACCCCCATGACACCAAAAGTCATTTCCAAGGGGAAATTGAATGTCTTTGACCAAGATCTAACTTTGGCCCCCACTAGTACCTACTTATCACAACTTCCACAAATGTCCTATACTATGAAAGCTAGGATCATTTGTCACCATGACATCCATTCAACTTAATCTCACATGTGCACAACATAAGTGTCTAAAGAGGATTATGTGTGTATTACAAGGAGATTATAGGCATTGGACAAGGATAACTCACAAGTATTTACCTCACAAATTTTTTAATTCTTTTGTCTCTCTTAAAGGCGCATTAGCATTTAACTGTAAGGTTATTGAGGTAAAGGTCGTTATGGCTAGCCACCCATCATACTCAATAACTGTAAGCGTGGAAAAGAACATGAGAATGATAAGCTTTGAGCTTAACCAACTTGATCAATCATCACCATGAAAATCAAATGATAGGAGAGAGAGAGAGAGAGAGAGTCAACACCACATTGAGAAGGGAACCAGTCCCTCCCCCTTTACAAGAATTTCTTGAGACAAACTTTGGGCACCAAGTACCTAAACCATATACAAAGGACTGATTTGCTAAAATTTTGAAACCTTAATTTTTGTATACTCTGAGCAACAAGCTGATTTTCTTCTTTAGTGCTTGGACTAGATCAAGATAAGTAAAAAGTGCTTCTTAGATGAGTAAAAGATGGGAGAATATGAAGTATATGGCTGAATTTCAGCATGAGAGCTTATTGAAAATGAAAAGAGAGACCTTCAATATATAGGTGTGGGCCTTGGGTGCTCAAAAGTGAAAAGTAAAGGCTTCAAATGATAAATGTTTGCTAAAAAATACAACTATAAAGACACTTGTCTCTTCAAAATGATACATGTCTTGTTATGGATACCACTAGAATAAAAAGCTTCTAAACCTTCTACTCTAAAAATCTCTTAAACAATTAAGAATTTGAGTTGGCCATTGAAGACAAAATTGTTCCTCGTGAAATTCTAGAGTCTTTGATACAAACAAAATTTCCATTTGAGTAATTTTGAAAAATAGTAACCTCCTAAATTTTAGGAGTTACCAAATTTAAATTCTAGAGAGCTTCATTATATAGGTTCACGGTTCATGGTTTGTTTCTTTAATCATGAGCATCTACTTTCACTTACTGAAACCACTCATTATATGAACTTCTAGTCAATGTAACTACCGGAGTGTCCAAGTCTTAGTCATTTGAGCTTTTTAGTCAATCTATCCGCTCGACTAAACTTTTAATTTCTCTTGGACATCTCATCAATGACAATCCAAGTATAATTATAGGGCATTTTGGCCATTGGCCATCCTTGAATAGAAAGGTGAACATCTAATCGTATTTTGAAACACTCAAATAATACAAATCGCCTTTCAAAGTATATGTGCATCAAATTAATCTGAATCATTCAGTCAATATATCTTGGTAACAATTCATATACAAAAGGTTGATTACATGCCTTCCCCTTGAAATCCATCTTGTTCTCAAGACATTGCTTGAAGTATTTTTGGCCCTACAACTTTTTCATAAGCTATAAGTATTTCTAGATAGTCTTTAAAATACTCTTCTCATATCCATTTAGAGTCTAAATAAAAATAATTTTAAATTTTCAAAAGAAACTTTCTGAAAATGTTTCTTCCTCATTTCCTAATTATATAAAAGACTATTTGCTCTAGTTGAAGTATCTCTTCGCGTTCATCTACTTCAAGTGGATTCTCTATTATAGGTTCCAATGGTGGAAGTCCTTCATAAAGCTTTAGAAGATGAATAGGAAAAGCATTGTGAAATCTTCAATGCTCTAGAAGTTATAACCTAGTATAAGCATCATTAATCTTTTCACTGATCTAAAATAGCTTATAATTTCTTACTTCGAGCTTAGTGACTTGGAATGAAGGCTTGTAAGAGATTCCAAGACGAGCTTTGTTAAATTTCACCCACACCCAATCTCCTTCTTGTAATCAAGTGCCTTCAATGCTTATCTACCACTTTCTTTTGTCTTTCTTGAGATTTTTGGATAGCTCATCTGACTTGGGCAAAAGATGTATCCAAATCACACATGAACTCATCGGTATGAAATATCTCCTTTATTTTGAGAATAGGTTGTACGAGTGGTTTTCCATATATGGTCTCAAATGGTGCTCTACCTGTAAAGATATAAGTTGTGTTGTTCTAGGCATATTCAACCAAAAGTAAATACTTTTTCCATGGTTAATTGGCTTCATGTAAATATCCAATATTGTGAGATTGGCTATCTTACTTTGACTATTTATTTGAGGATGGTAAGAAAAAGAAAGAGTAAGCTTTGTACCCAAATTTTCAAAAAGAACCCACAAAAAGAGACTAGTGGTTCATGCATCTCTATAACCTACGATGGATTGTAGCAACCCATAATGCTTGCAAATGATTTTTAAGTCTTCATGTCAAAAGCATCCATGTCCCTTATATTAGTGAAATCTGTATGACGAATCATGGATGCTGTATAAATCTAAGGTCTTCTTGACAAGGCATCAACTACCTTGTTTCGCTTTCCATGAATATATAATATATGAAAGTAAAAATTGAGCTAAACAATTGTCCCATCAAATATGCTTCTCAAAAATCTTTGGTTGGTTGAGAAAATGTCTTAGACTATCATGGTCCGTCTTGATGAGAAATTCTCCACCTAAAAAATAGTGTCTCCAATCTTCTAAAGCTTGAATAATGGCCATTAACTCCTTTTCATAGATAGTAGTATTCTTTTCGCATTTTGCAACCTCCTACTTACATAAGCAACTGTATGTTTTTCTTGGTTAAAGATTACACCAATGCAGTCTCTTGAAGTATCATATTCCACAAAGAAAGGTTTTGACAAATTTGCTCCATAAATCACAAGATCCATAAATTTATTTTGATTCTAGTCAATGGCTGTATCTACTCTTCTATGCCAGGGTATTCCTAATACAAAATAACAATGACCAAGATCGCCCATGACAAAACTCTCGTAATCTACATAATCACCTATCTCAATTTGTGGTTTTCCAAAAATGGGAGTAACTTGAGATTCCATTCCTTGAAAAGTATCACACCTGAGATTTCTGGTGTTCTATATGTAGAGCTTCAACAATCCGAGGATCAATATAATGATATATAGCCCCTATTTCAAAATAAATGAGAACAGATTGATTAGCAATCTTACCCCAAGCCATAAAAAGCTTTCTTTTCTCTGATGGAGTTTCATCCTGTTGCAAGGATTCCTTAAGTACAACATTCGTCTAAGGTGTCTTTTGAAACTGGTTTTTCTTCTTTGCCTTTTGTTAGGACATTGATGAGCCATGTATCCTTTTTCTCCAAAAAAAAACATCGCCTTTCTCTTGTACATTCTACTAATTGTTGATATGATAGCTTCTTTTTGGATGCCAAAGGTGGTATAACTCTATCCTTATGCTTTGGTTCTTGTTTATCTAACTTCTTTTGGTCAAACATCTTGGTATTCTTCCTTTGTGGTTCTTCTTATGAGGCTTTACCAAGAATCCATGGCATGTGTAATCCTTTAGCTTCTAGGGCCGCATCTTGGGTTGCTTCCAAAGTATCAAGCTTTGTCATCTTGACAACTCGCCATATCGTTGGATGTAATCCATGGATAAACTTTCTCGTCTCCATATTGGAAGAAAATCCATTAAGATATATAAATTTAAGAAAAATATCAGCAAACTTGATGATATATGTTTCAACATTGTTTCCCATTAGCAGTATGTCAACTCATGTGTGAGTTTGTGCATACTTGATTGGGCTGAGCACATGTCAAATATTTTAGGCATTTTATTGTGCATTATTCATGCCATTTTAGGGCATTTTGATGCCAATAGGCTAGCATTTACTGCTAGCCAACCAGCTATTATATAGGGCATATTTATGGCCTATATATTTTGTGCTCCTTCTCCTTAGTCAATTGAGTTATCATGTAATCAGCCTTCCTTCCGTGGATGGGTGGTAAATCCCTGATTACAATTTTATTACAGCAAAAAACAATTAATGCAAATCTGAAAATACAAATTTACCTACTGATCTTGGACAATGCACACCCGATTGGCCCCAAAATTGGTGTCCCTTTCAATATTTCTTTAGCTTTACTGAATAAGAAGTTGATTTACAATGGGATTCTCCCAATCCCCTTCACAATCCAAGCTCCCCTTGCTCTCCAAAGTGACCAACAAGTCTTCAATCTATTTTGCCCCTTGATTCGGGCACTTAATTGGCCTTCACCCACTTCATAGACGATGGAAATGCCCCAAATTCAATGGCTGGATAGTCCTCCACCTAAATTTAGCTGAAATTCACCTTCAGCCTTGTTGAATCCAAGTCTTGGAGCTTCCAATTTCTGGCACGCTTCCCAAGGCTACTGCTTAACCCTAATTTCTGCTGTAAATTAGGGTTTACAACAGAGAAATTTGCAATTTCTCACCGTCCAAGGGTCCCGGAGCAAGGCTATGAAATGGTTGGGAGATGAGAGAGAAAGCTGTAGAGAGAGAGAATTCAGAGTTCTGTCCAAGAATGTCTGAAAATCGATCAAATGCAGCTGCTAACCTACCACAACAGCTTGTAGATGCAAAGAACTGAAGAAAATCAGTCATTTACTGCTGTTGCCCTGTCTCAACAAAATGTAAATGTTGTCACCTGCTGTTGATTGGTCTTCCCCTGACCTTGGCTGCCTCAGAATGTCCTCCAATGGCTGCAAATCAGACCAGCAACATCTCCTCTCTCTCTCTTGTAAGCTAAATAGACTAAAAATGCCTCTCTCCAACCTCTAAAGACGTTTTTCAATCTTGCATGGACATTTTTGACAAGTGGCAGTCTTCCCAAATGGTTTTTACAGTATTATCCATACTTAGATAGTCCTTAAATACTGAAATTAATCTAATAATTATTGCGGTGCCTTGAAAAATAATCTAACTGGCCTATAATTAAATTGACTAGACAACTTCCATTCCCGAGTGTCTCTGCGCCATGTTTGACTATCAGATTGGCGTTAGGTACCATTAAACGCCACTTCTCTAGTATCACCAACTGACACTTATGGCCAAATGAATGACCTAGGCCAACAATTGGCACCAGATACCACCAAGTTCTTGTAACTCCAAAAGATGAAGTTTGGGCTAAAGGACACTATTCAATCTTTCTTACTACATCATACATGTCACATAGGTACAAGATCAACTTCGACACATGTAGTCCACCCTTCCAAAGGACCATCTTGTGGGGACTGTGCTCTACAAGCTCCCTCCACAGTTTGATGGAGTGGTCAATGCTTTACGGGCTCAAACATCATCAACACTCAATTTTTTACAGATGTCCTTGATGCTTCTTGAGCATGAGATGTCTTTGTGTTTACAAGGAAGGCTTCCATTGTAGACTGGCAATTCCAATGAGGCCTTTACAACTTCAGTGAGGGGTGACTGAAAGGAGAGGTCGAAGACCCCAGTGTTATCACTATGGCAAGAAGGGACATTTACGCAAGCATTGCAAAGAGTTACTCGCTTCAAGCCTTCTACATCTTTACCTCAAAAGTGAGAGGTGGACCATCCTATTGATTGGCACCTAACATAACCTATCAATAAACCACCTTACATACTGTCAAAGTATGAAAGGAAAGAAGTGGAGAAATAAGTTAAAGACTTGCTGAAAATAGGGTTTTATTCAGCCTAGCCAATCACATTTTGCTTCTCTTGTACTCCTTGTCAAGAAGAAAGCAAGATCCGGATTCTTCTACTAAGTCATCCTCTTTCTTAGACTCCAACTCGGACCCCAAGGCCGAGCCCAAGGTGCAGACAAGATCATCTTCTTCAAACCGAGGGAAGGGCTTGGCTACCTATTCCTCTATTGCTTTCCAGTACAAGTGATGTAGTCATCCCTCACAACTCTTAGTGCCATAGAGGGAGTGTAAGGATGGTGAGATAGGACAGGTACACCTCATCCATACAGGTATACACATGCACAAGTTCCAAAGAGGAACATCCCTAACACATTGACTAAAGTTTGATAGGTTCAACTCTTGGTGCTGGGATTGACATCCAGGTACATGATGGGTTGTTACTTAATAGAGAGCGAGATTGGGCTCCGAGTCCAAGCTCACATGAGGGGACATTTAGGCGGTCTTCCCCAAAGGCAAGAAATCCATGGTTACATATGTTCATTTTCAAGAGCTAGTACGATTGACATCAGCATTAGGTTCTCTTCAAGGTGCCATGGCGGTGGCTTGATCACCCACTGCTTGGGTATCCATGGTTCTATTCCAGTATAGAATGACCTATGATAAGTCATTATCATTGTATTGTATCAGATCACCCATGAACTGAGAGAGGGTATTAGCACTATGTCAACTCATGTGTAAGTTTGTGCATGCCAAATTGGGCTAGGCAAATATCAAATATTTTATGCATTTTTATTGTGCATTATTAATGGCCGCATTATTATGCTAGTTAGCAAGCATTTAATCCTGGCCAACCAACTATTATTTAGGACATATTTATGGCCTATATATTCTATGCTCCTCCCCCTCAATCAGTTGAGTTCTCACCTAGATGTCTTGTTGGACAAAGGAGCCAGTGCCAATGCCCATGCAGCCAATGACTCACTGTTGTATGCAATTGTCTCATGTTTGGTATATGGATTTCATTTCTCGAGCATTCTTCTGAGTTCTCTTCTTTTGCAATGTTCTTCTATCTTTTGTTCAACAATCTATTTCAGCATTCTTTCATGCTTCCATTACTACATCCACTTCCGACAATGTCCTTGGCTTTGCTTCAGCTCATCCCACTCTTGTTGCACATCGGCTTCAAAGAATGAAAGCAGAAATAGTTACCCTACCTGTGTTAGTTATGTCAGTATGTCATCTCTTGGTTGTGAGTTCCTGTCAGAGTCTAACGGAGACATAGGAGCTCTGGCAGTTTAGGTGCATTTTCTTTCTCTGTCGACTTCCTGTGTGCATTCCTAGGCCAGTTACTGCTTTCCACAGTCTCCCTACACCTACAAATATTCTCATTGTCATTGTCATTTGGGATTCTTTCCGTGGTCACCTCTAATTTTTCTAGTGTTTTTCCTCAAAATGAACAGCATTAAATGCTGGTCAGCCAGCTTTTTTGGCACCTGCTGATTCAAGTCAGCCAGATTTGGGCATTTATGGCTATTTATAGTAGCCAGCCCCTCCACTTGGCAAATACGCACACTCTTCAATCTTCAATCTTCCCTTTGAATATGCGCACCCCGATACTCCAACTCTCCATGCTTGGTACTGCCATCATCATCAACCTGATCTAGTGCCCTCACTGACATTTTGGGCTGTGTGCAAGGACTAATCAGTCCACCATCATTGTATCAACATTCTTCTTCAGTCAACAGAATATTCTTCCTTCATCTTCAGCTTCCTCTGTGTGTGTGTGTGTGTGTGTGTGTGTGTGTGTGTGTGTGTTTTCTCGTGTTTCTCTTCGGTTGCACACTCTCACATGGTATCAATGCCTATAAGTGAGGATGTGGTCTAGAGATATATTATAGAAAAGCAGGTATATGTCACAAAGAAGCAGCTCAAATCTTCAAAACACAAATTTTCAGCCTGCATTTACAGCCCACACACATGTTGCACTACCCGTTTGATCTTCCTGATAGCCAGGCAACAACATTGAAGCATCAGACGGTATCTATTTCTACGTTTTGCAAGTGACCACGTCCTGGTGCAAGTGACAACATCCTGGTGCAAGTGACAACTTCTTGGTGCAAGCAACAGCTTTGTGGTTGCAACCGACAGCTTTTCCTTGATAGATGATACATCTACAATCTCTGTAGCCGACTGCCTTCTGTCTTTCCCGTTGTCTCCATCAAAACACAAATTTCTAGGTGATTGTAGGATCGAAGATGTCTTACCAGTTCACAAGCTTTGATGACTCATAGGAGCTTCTTTCCAAACATACTTCTAAGCGGAGACACAATTATCACGATTATAGTTGGCGAGAGGAGTCCCCCATTCGCACCCATCCAACTTCTATTCATCTATCACAAAAGGTTCCATCCAAAGTGAAGATGCCATCCTTGATACCCTTGGTACAAGTGTATGTTTGACCTCATTACCCAAAGAAGACAAACTCGATGGTTCAAACTATTTGTTGTGGTCATGTAAGGTGGAGCGCATACTCGATACCTTCGATCTTTGGGCTCTTGTTTCAAATTCCATCCCCCGTGCTAAAAGGAGAATCTAGCAGATTGGACTTCTAAGGACCAAGCAACCTTGTGGGATCAGCTCAACTCTCGAGCTCGATCCTTTCTCTTTATGAGTTTACAAGATTTTGTCCTTGTGCATGTTCGCAGGTTGAAGACCGCGGCGGAAGTATTGATGAAGCTTGCATCTTTGTACTAGCACAAGACATCCGCCCATAAGATTTCCCTTGAGAAGAAGTTGCAGATGCTTAATCTTGATGATTCCTCCTCTATGAAGAAGCCCATCAGGAAGATAGAGGACATGAGAGGTGAGCTTGCCTCTCTTGGTCAAACGATATCCTCTGAAGGTATGGCTATGATCCTTCTGACTCAACTGCCATCTCCTCGGTTCGATATCTTCTACACTAGCCTTATCACATTGAGAACCCAGAAGACACTCTTATGGGAGGAGCTTTCACCGCTTGGCTTGGAGCATAAACAACGATTCAAAGATGTTGGGGCCAGTGGTTCTAGCTCAACCAAGGCATTTACTACAAATACAAGTGGAGGGAAGAAGAAGAAGGCGCAAGCCAAGGACAAGAAGGATGAGAAAAAGGAGAAGCGGCCCAAGTGCCACACTATGGGAAGGGCACTCATCCTGAAGAGAAGTGTTGGCAAAAGTACCCCCATCTGAAGCCAAAGGAGAAGGATTCAGAGAATACAAAGGCTGCCCCAGCAACGACGGAGTCTATCTTTGTGCATGTATTTTCCAAGGAGGATACAGCTCTTCTTCCACTCAGAAGAAGAGCTGTATCCTCAGAAGAAGAGCTGTATTTTCCAAGGAGGATACAGCTCTTCTTCCACTCAGAAGAAGCCTTGGCTCCTTGATAGTGAAGCCTCTTCTCACATGACCTACACACAGGATTGGCTTCAGGATTTGAGCGCCGGAGGGGACACTATCATCATTGGTGACAAATCTATCGTCCCCCTTCGAGGAGTGGGAACTATTCCTTTGTTGCCAGATAGGCAATCTTCTTCAACCAAAGTTCTCTATGTACCGAATTCAAGTTTTAACCTATTGTTTGTTCATGGTCTTACATGGCTTGGTATCCACATGGTATTTACCCAGGAAGCAGTGACAATGAAGGACGCTTCAACAAGTATTCTTCTTTGGAAAAGATCCCTGGAGGGTAGGCTTTACACGCTAACTACCTTAGCTATGAGGCCTTTCCATGAGCGTGGGCTGCTTTTGTCAGAAGTGGAGCAGCGGTGGAAGCATAAACATGTGCTGAAATAAACTGCTGAAACACAAGACAAAAAGAGAAAAGAAAAGAACACGATACAGATGAGAACTCAGATGTATGCACGGGAAATGGAATCCATATATCTGAACACGACACAGTCGCATACGACAGTGAGTCACTGGCTGCGTGGGCACTGGCACTGGCTCCTCTCTCCACAGAGTCTGCAAATGGTGAAGATGAAGTGACCGACTGAGGAGGAGCCACTGAGTATAAATAGGCTGAAAAAGTGGGGAGCAATAATGCTGGTCGGACAGCATTAAAGCTGGCCGACTGGTGCATAAAATGCTCCACTGGCATAAAATGCCACACCAGAAAAATACCTAAAATACCCAATAAAAATGCCCAGCCCAGATCAAGCTCAGACTCACACATGAGCTGACAAATACTCCGCTAACACCCTCTCTCAGATCATGGGTGATCTGATACAATACAATAGTACAATGAAAAGGGATCAGAAACTATACAACATAGAACCACCAAGTAGAACCATGGATACCCAAGCAGTGGGTGATCAAGCCACCACCAAGGTGCCTCGAAGAGAACCTGATGTCGATGTCGATCGTACCAAACACCTGAAAATAGAGAAGATCATAGCATGTCTCTGTGTCCATCACTAATGTCTCGCAGGAGCATACAAGACCATCCTGTCAAAAATGCCTCTGAACATAGGTGACCATGGATTCCTCGCCTTTGGCCAGACCGCCAAAGTGTCCCCTCATGTGAGCTCCAGACGAAAGCCTCCCGCTCTCTGTCAGATAACCAGCTCAGCATGAACCTGGATGTCAATCCCAGCTCCAGGATTTGATTCCGCCAGACTGAAGTCGATGAGTCAGGGAAGTCCCTCTCTGGAACTTGTGCACCTGTATAAAAGTATAGATGAGGTGCGGCTGCCCCATCTGAACACCCGCTCACACTCCCTCTCTGGCACAAGAGAGTCGTGAGGGATGACCTCATCACCACCACTAGAAAGCAGCCGAGAAAGGGGCCACCAAGCCCTTCCCGCGATCCGAAGAAGAGGATCCCTTCCGCGCCTTGGACTTCACCTTGGTCGGAGGATCGGAGTCGGAGTCTGATGAAGGAAAGGACTCATCGGTAGAGTCAACATCCCGCTTCGTCTTTTGCTCCTTCTTCCTGAAAGCCGCTAACTTCTTGCAGTCCTTCTGCAAATGTCCCTTCTTGCCACAGTGGTAACACTGGGCCTTCGACTTCTTCTTCCCGTCACCCCTCTCTGAAGCTACATAAGCCTCACCTCCATAATGTGCCGGAAGCCGCCCCTGTAATCTCAAGGATGCCTCATGCTCAAGAAGCATCGAGGTCATATGTGTAAAACTGACAGGAGTCGATGATGTCTGCGCCCGCAAAGCATTGGCCACTCCATCAAACTCCGGGGGGAGCTTGTAGAGAACCGTCCCGACAAGATGCACCTCGGGAAGAGCAGATTGCATGTGCCAAAGCTGGTCCTGTACCTGCGTAACACGAAGAAGAAAAGACTGAATAGTATCTTTCGGCTCAAACTTCATCTGCTGGAGCTGGCCATAAAGTGTGACGGCCCGCATGGTGAAAGGTGCCTCGTACATCTGCTGCAACTTCTGCCATACTTCAGGAGATGTCCTACAGGAGGTAACCGCCGGTAAGACCGCTTTAGAAATACACCGAAGCAACGCCGAGTAAGCACGGGCATCGTCCGAGTCCCATGTGAGCGCCGCTTCCTCATGGTTGTCCTCATCAAAGTCTTCAGGAAGAGGAAAAGAACGGAGAGGTCGAGCAATAGCTCCACAGACGATGTACCATAGCCGCTTCTGCACAAACCAAGCTTTCATGACAGCACTCCATGTGAGATAATCACGTCCATGTAACTTATCATCAGTGAAAGTGCACGGAGGAGCCATATGGAGAGGATAAGAAGAGAAGTAGAGAAGAGATGGAATGTAGAGAGGAAACACAGCCAAAACACAAGCACAGACTACAGAAAATGAGAGTTCACATGCAATAGAACCCAAAATCTGATCAATAGAAGACAAAATCTGCTGCAGAAAGTCAAAAAATCAGTCAAAAACTGCCAAAAACAGAGAAAACGGCCTGAAGTAACAGTCACCCAGCCACGAGAGATGCTGAATCAGCAAAACGCAGGCTGTAAACTGGAGATAAACAGGTAGAAAACTGTCGCCAGCAGCTGCAGATGAAAAACGCAGGCAGCAGAGGGTGCGTAGGCAGCAGAGAGGGCGGAGGCAGCAGGCGATGGCAAAACTGCAAAAAACGCAGGCTGAAAACAGCCCCAAAACAGGTCGCCTGGCTGCGGCAGCAGTCATCTGATCAGCAGGGGTACAAAACAGTCCTGAAATCAGCAAGAAAACACAGCAGAAACACAAATCCTGAAAACTGATACCATGTCAGAAGTGGAGCAGCGGTGGAAGCATAAACATGTGCTGAAATAAACTGCTGAAACACAAGACAAAAAGAGAAAAGAAAAGAACACGATACAGATGAGAACTCAGATGTATGCACGGGAAATGGAATCTATATATCTGAACACGAGACAGTCGCATACAACAGTGAGTCACTAGCTGCGTGGGCACTGGCACTGGCTCCTCTCTCCACAGAGTCTGTAAATGGTAAAGATGAAGTGACCGACTGAGGAGGAGCCACTGAGTATAAATAGGCTGAAAAAGTGGGGAGCAATAATGCTGGTCGGACAGCATTAAAGCTGGCCGACTGGTGCATAAAATGCTCCACTGGCATAAAATGCCACACCAGAAAAATACCTAAAATACCCAATAAAAATGCCCAGCCCAGATCAAGCTCAGACTCACACATGAGCTGACAAATACTCCGCTAACAGCTTTGGCAAGCTTGTTATGGTCATCTCAATTTTGATGCTATATGGCGGGCTTCTCGAAAGAAGATGATGAAGGGACTTCCTGACTTCCCTCCTTTTCACACTTTGTTCCCTAGATGTTTGAGGGGCAAGCAGCATAGGCAACCTCATCCCCAACTTACCACTAGGAGGGCTTCTTCCCCGCTTGAGTTGATTCACACCGCCCTTTGCAAATCTATGAGCACGGCCTCCCTTGGAAAGACCAAATATTTGATACTAACTATCAACAACTTCAATCATTATGTGTGGCCTTATTTTTTGGAGTACAAGAGCGAGGCATACTCCTGCTTCTATGAGTGGAAGGTGTTTGTGGAGACACATACTACTTGTGAAGAAGACTGCTAGGGTTTGCACTAAGGAAACACAAAGTGTACGACCACGATAGAAACACAAAGACACAGACACAAACACACAGAGCAAGACTCAAACCCTAAATGCAAAACTCAAAAACTCAAACACTAAACGCAAAACTCAAAACTCAAAACTCAAATACAAACAAAAGAAGAAAGAGAGAGAACACAACTCTGAAGTGAATGAATGCTGTAAATGAATGTAAGAGTGTACAGTGTGCTCAAGGGCAGAGCAATGTCGGAGAGTGACATCCACCAAAGATGGATCCCAAGTCTATAATCACTAGTCGAAGTGTGAAGAGAGAGGAAACTGCAAAACACTGACACCACGGGCTGCCAAAGACAGAGGCGACAGCTACAGAGGGGAGAGATGATGCTAGGCGGCTCCAAAAGGATGCAAACGCAAGTTGTAGGATGTCGCCTGATGTTGGAGACGGCACCTAGAGACCAAACGCAACCAGGGAGAAGGCGCCAGACAGTGGGCGACAGCTAGAAGAAGGCATCAAGGCACTGCGAGGCTCGAGGGAGAGGTGGCAACAGTCGCAAAGGTCAGACAGCCGCGTGGAGGTAGATTGATGGCTGAAATCTGCATTGGAGAGTGTGAAATTTGCACAGATGGAATGAGACTGAATGGGAACAGCCTATCTATTTATAGATGTAGAAGGGTGTCCCAAAAATTAGGGTTTTTGGGAGACCACTGAAACTCTCTCAGACCACTCCCCTCTTAAGGGTTTTTCATTAATTAAGTGTGTTTTGGGGCTGTTTACGAATGCTAATCAGCTAAAAAGCGTGTTTTAGCTCAACACTTCCAAGGTTTGTGGCGTACGAGCCGATCATGTTGGAGAGTTTACTTCTAACCTCTTTTCTCCGTTTTGCAAGGATCACAGCATTCAGGTGGAGTATACCCGTCCGGACTCACCTTTGGAGAATGGTGTGGTGGAGTGTGCAAATTAGGCCATGGTAGAGATGGCGCAATCGATATTGGAGCATCGGGGTCTTTCTCATTTCCTTTGGAGTGAGGAGGTGGCTGCTGCACTTTACATCTACAACTATTCCCCAACTTCTACACTACTGGACATGACTCCCTACGAGGCTTTCTTTGGTCGAAAGCCCTCCGTGTCTTACTTCTGCATCTTTGGATGTGATGCATTTGTCCATGTGGACAAAAAGAAGACAAAGGCGACGTAACTAGCCTTCCTCCTCGGATAGGGTGGTAAATAACTTGATTAAGCACTATTTACAGCAATTAACAAATTCACAAAACCAAAAAGTACACTTTACCATATAATCTTGGACATTGGACAACCTATTGGCGCAAAAACTGACACCCCTTTCGGTATTTACTTAACTTAATTAAAAAAGAAGTTGATGTATAATGGGATTCTCCCAATTCCTTTCCGTATTCCAACTCCCCTTACTATCCAAAATGACCAGCAAGTCTTCAATCTGATTTGCCCCTTGATTCGAGCAGTCGATTGGCCTTCACCTATTTTGATGGAGATGGAAAATGCCCCAAATTCATTGATTTGCTGGGTCCCTCTACCCGAATTTGACTAAAAATAGCTTTAGCCCTATTGAATCCAAGTCTTGGAGCTTCCAATTTCTAGCATGCTTCCCGAGGCTGCTACTAAACCCTAATTTCTGTTGCAAATTAGGGTTTACAGCAGAGAAATTTGCGATTTCTCAACCTCTAGTGATCTTAATGCTGCAATCTTCGGAGCAAGGCTGTAGAAAGGCTGGGAGATTAGAGAGAATGCTGAGAAGAGAAAAAAATCAGACTTTCTTCACACGAAGAATTGAAGAAAATCTGTCATTTACTGCTGCTGCCCTGTCTCAACAGCTTGTAGATGCAAAGAACTGAAGAAAATCAAATATTTACTACTGCTACCCTATCTCAACAGCCTGTAGATGCTGTCACTTGCTATTGATTGGTCTTCTCCTGCCCCTGGTTGCCTCAAAAGATCCTCCAATGGCTACACATCAGACCAATAGCATCTCCTCTCTCTCTCTTGCAGGCTGAATACACTAAAAATGTCTCTCTCCAGCCTCTAAAGACGTTTTTCAGTCTTGCATGGGCATTTTTGACAAGTGGCAACCTTCACGAATAATTTTCCAGCATTATCCATAATTAAATATTAATTTTCAGTCTTTAAATACTCAAAATTAATCTAATAATTATTTCAATACCTTGAAAAATAATCTAACTGGCCAATAATTAAATTGGCTAGGCAACTTTCATTCCCGAGTGTCTCTACGCCATCTTTGACCATCAGATTGGCGTTAAGTGCCATTAAACGCCACTTCTCTAGTGTCACCAACTGACACTTATGACCAAATGAATCACCTAGGCCAACAACTGGCACCAAATACCACCAAGTATTTGTGCAACATAACTTACAACAACTTTTGCCTTCGACAACCCGTGATTTCCTCAGGTCCCGAGCTCGTAAATTTACTCTAACCCCAGTTACGCCTCACATGTGCAACATTTACTTAACCATATGATTAAAAATTAATCCACATGTTAAGTGAGGTTTCAAAAATACATGTCCTCATGACAGGCAAAGCTTGACTTGAGGTCCAAAAAGCTCATCTTCGTGGGCTACAACACTAGCACAAAGGAATATTGACTCTACAATCCGAAGACAAGGAAGCTTGAGGTGAGCAAGGATGTGATATTCAACGAGGCTCCAACCTCCGAGGATCCTATCAATAGTTCTATTCCAAGTGATTCTTCCTCATCGACTGACCCTCCCCCACCCTCAGTTCTTCTCCTTCCTTCTAGGTTGCCTCTTAGCACCTCGTCTTTGGCTCCTCCCCCTCCTGCTTCTCCACCCTCTACTCCAGCTTCCTTATCACGTTTGATGGATGCAACTACTACTTTGTCACATACTTCCAGCCCTTCAACCTCCCCTCCGGAGTCTTCTAGGATTGATCCACTACCAAAGGGGGAGCCTTGTTTAGATGAGAAGGATTTACCTTCCCTTAGTGCGAGGGAGTCCCTTTCACAGACATGTAAATTGCGCGTACTGGAGGCTACTCAATCCCTCCCGCAACAAGATGCGCCTATTCAGATTTCTTGTTTTGGTACCAACAACTCATACAAGATTCAAGTATTTCTCGCTTTCCTGCTTCTCCTACAGGTCCATGTAGATCAGCTCACTTACACGCTCACTGAAATAGTTCACTTTATGTGAACTGTGCTCTTATGTCACAAATTCTTCATGCCAATGAGCCTGCTACAGTTGAGGAGGTTCTCGCAAAAAATAATTAGCATCAAGCCATGCAGGAGGAGCTCGATTCTATCGGCCATAATCAAACTTGTGAATTGGTTCCGCATCTCTCAAAGTGGATAGTGATAGACGTGGAGTGGGTCTATAAGACCAAGTACCTTCCAAATGGTTCCTTGGACAAGCACAAAGCTAGGCTTGCAAGCAAGGGTTTTACTCAGAGGGCAGATTTAGACTATTTTGAGACTTTTGCACCTACATCTTGGATATCTACTATTTGGCTTATTTTGGCTCTTGCAGCCCACCACTACTAGCTTGTTTATCAGATGGACATAAAGTCTACCTTCTTGAATGGGGTCGTTCAAGAGAAATTTTATGTTTCACAACCTCTAGGTTTTCTTATGCAAGGAAAGGAGGACCATGTCTACAGATTGCGAAAGGCCCTCTATGGCCTAAAGCAAGCTCCTCGTGCTTAGTACTAGTAGATTGGTTTCTTCTTTCTACGGAGTGGCTTTCACCAATTAGCTCATGACCCCAACCTATACTTCAATGTTGAGGGTGACAAGTGTGTTTTGCTCATCTTGTACGTGGATGATCTTATGCCACCCATTATAGGTATCTTGTTAACTCCCTCGTCTCGCGTATTTACACTCCGTTGGATGTTTCTTTTGTTGTGGTATTGTTGTCTTCTTTTATGGAGACTCCCACTTAGGAGCACTGGAGAGCAGCATTGCACATTCTTCGTTATTTACCGGGGACTCAATCCTGCGGGATCATGTATGGAAAGGGCGTTATTCTCTCTAGTTTAAGTGATTCTGATTGGGCAAGTGATGTGGATTCGTAACGGTCCACTACAGGTTATGTCTTCTCCCTTGGATCAAGAGTTATCTTGTGGAGCAACAAGAAGCAGCCTACTATAGCTCTTTCTTCTACACAAGTAGAGTATCATGCATTATGTTCTGTAACTATGGAGGCAGTTTAGATTTATCACATGTTGGTAGAGATTGGTTTTCCTCAGCCTGGACCTACGGAGCCGCACATGGACAAATAAAGTACTCTAGCTCTGGCAAAGAACCCTATGTTTAACTTGAGTAGTCAAGGGTGGGGAAAGGTAAGGCTCATGTAGAGTCAACGGTAGGCAACAATCACTATCTCTCAATGGAGCAGATAGCAAAGCCAAAGTAATAGAGAGCGTCGAACAATCAATCTCACAAAGGAGCAGATTGTTGAGGGAACGGTAGCCAACAATCACTATCTCTCGAGGCAACAAACTGCAAAACCGCAAGTTGTCGAGGTCCATTCTTGAAACCCTAGAAGAAGTAGAAGTAACATACGTAGCGCATTGTGGCAATCGCGAGGAGGCCGTGGTACCAGTCAATCCTCCTACGGCTCGAAAGAGCGCATCGGATGCATCTCATTGCCTTGAGCACAAAAATCTAAAAGCCAGTGCGGAACAAACTTTGTGGCCCAAAAGGAAGAGGTGGCACAACGAGTGCTTGGGGGTAGACACACATACTCCAATGGAGTAGGAAGTAAAGGTCCATGGTGGCAAACATTAGTGGGGGCTCTAGCGATGTCGAAAGAGGAGCATCCAATGGTTTGTCCATCTACTTGCGGAGAAGTCGTAGCACCAAAGTGTCAACCTATAAAAGGGAGGGTGGGTTGCGGAAGAAGAGAAAGGTACCTTTGTCTCCTCGTGATGCAACGGAAATGAAGGGGGAAATCAGTAGAGATGATGCTGAGCCCACAACCTATCTTTGCCTTCTCTGATGAACAAGATCTTTAACTCTCTGAGCTCCTGCGCTTTGATACCGTGTCAAAAATAGCAAGTATGCTCTCTCTCGAGGGAGCAGGTTGCAGAACCGCAAGTAGTCGAGTTGGCATTCCTAAACCCCTAGAAAAAGTAGAAGCAACCTCCGTGGCGCATTGTGGCAGTCATGAGGAGGCCATGGTACCAATTGATAATCACCAACTGTCAAGGGAGCAAAATGCAATCTTCTGATGCCAGGGAGACTTGGGCAACAAAATTCAAATCCTAGAGTGTTAGAGCTGTCAAACGCAATAAGAGCAACCCAAATGATGACACCGGGTGGATAATGATGACGCCAGATGATAGATAATAAGCCAGGCTGCAAAAACACAAGTCCCAATAGCCTCTGTGAGACGAGTGACGCCACGTGATGGAGAAGGAGCCAAGCTGCAAAAACGCAAGTGAAGGTGGAGCCTAAAGGAGAACGGTACTGACGCTAAGCAAATGATGGTGATGCCAGGTGAAAGATGCTCCAAACGCAAGGCCTAATGATAGAACAAGGCGCCTAAAGCAAAAGAGGGTGGGTGAAGGCAACCACGAGCCATGAACTGCAATGTCCTCTTGAAGGGGTGTGAGGGCAGTGGAAGGGACTGATGAGAGAAGCGAAAAGGTAGTGACCAAAGAAGGTGGTGAAAAATGATTGAAGAGAGTGGTGAGGTGGTAGAAGTATGAATGAAGTGACTGTCTATTTATAGGTATAAGCTCTCTAGGGTGAAGCACCACTACGGGGGCGCCAACTAAAAAAGCGGCCAAAATGTGGACACCAACACTTTTTGGGGTTGTCAATTTGAAAGCCTAAATAAAGTGTGTGAACTAAAGAAGTGGTTTCTCAACAATGGTGACCACCTATCACTTGAATCTCCCAGAATGGGGTATTCCTCAACCCCTTCTGATCTCCACAAAAGTTTAAAAAATGAACATCTCTTCTTATGTAAATGTCGTAAGTCTCTAGATCATGCAAACAATAACGTACTGATTGGCTCTTGTAGCCCACGAACAAGTGTCCTGCAACCTTCAGATCCATCTTCAATCACTCCTTGTTTGGAATGTGGACACATGTGTAACACCCAAAGATCCTAAGATAAGAAACATTATGTTTAGTGCCCAGATACACGTCAAAAGGCATCATACCTAGAACTATTGACGTCAAGGATCTGTTAAAGATATGTACAACCATCACTAAAACCTTTGCCTAAAGAGCCTAGGGCACCTTCCAATGTTTCAATATAGTCCTCACCATCTCTAATACAATCTTATTCTTTCACTACAATACTCCCTTTTCTTATCAAGTGTTGGTGTTGGCTAATTCTTGGTGTATCCCAATTGTTGCGAAATTAATCGTATTCTGTCAAAGTAAACGCACTGCCTTTATCAATTCTAATAGTCTTTAACTTCCACCCAAATCACATTTCTTCATAGATCAGCCAATCTCCAAAGAGAAAGAATGCTTGTGATTTTAGATGCAAAAAGAAAGCCCGCATCATCCTGCTAAAGTTCTTGACGATAAGCTTCAAATATTTATTTCCTTAAGGGATTCTTGTCTCATAGGCCTACATAAATCTACAAAGACTAACTCTAAGGCGGTCTTGGCCCATCAAGATGCCTTGTCAAGGATCAAATCTCGTCATTGCTTTTCTTTGATGCAAGAGCCACATGGGATTTCATTCACCCCAACCTTTGATAAGCCATGAACCCTATACTCATGTGCTTCCATTTAAAGATACTCGTGGTTAGAGGTGACCAAAACAAGCATGCCAAAGTTCAATCTGGGATACATAAAGAAGAAGATAGCGAGAAAGAGCGGTTGTTTCCTCCGACGCTTATAGACATCACGGTCCTCTCATCCACGGCACATCACATCTCTGATTGACCATCATAGACCGAAAGAACTCACCATCAAACAATGAACTCCACAATCAGCCCTAGGCCACAAATCTTGCTCGCCAACAAGAGATGGATGCGAAGATTGTGCACCTAATGAACTCCGAATGTAAAGGTACCACTGTGCTCAACGAGAATGACCTAAATCTCACAACACAAACTAGGATTGAAGAACTGTGAACAATATAGACATTGCCTTGCATCATACACAAGTGCTCAATGCCTTCTTTGGATGGATTCATGTGGCACAAAATCCCACTATACACGGTCCATTCGCAAGCCATGGGTTACCATCACCACAACACCCTTTAATGAAAATGTCTCTGACATCTCCAAGTGAAGGAAGCTAATGAAGTTGGAGCAGTCACGGCTCTTGAAGGCTCAAGATCCTTCTTAGAATTCTCGTTCTTGACATCCTACTTCTTCTAAACTAGCCAATTTTTCTTTCAATAGCTTGTCTAGAAACACTTCTGATAGGCAAAGCCCTTCTCCTTCTTGGACTAATCATCCTTCTACTTCTTACCCTTCTTTGTATTTACATTTTTGCTTCTCAAAGTTACCAAATTTCCCCTTTGTGAAAAATCTAAATCTAAACCATCTTCCTAATCCAACACCATAGGCACCAACTCCCCCCATGAGATGGTATCAATATGTCCGAAAGTGATCAAAGAAGAATAAAAACCATTGTATCAAATGGGTACCTATGCCAATAAGGTAACGGCCATATCTTCGAAAGAGATCGCCTTTCCCATGCTAAAGATCTCTTGTTGCAACTTGTTCGTGTGATCCTTGATGGATGCAAACTTGTTGGCAGGTCCACATCTGTACCTCCATAGACACCTCTTCATGGGCATCACCCTGTTGTAAAGCTACTCCAAGTACAACCATATATGTTGTGCATCTGTCATATATACTTCACATGCACAATGACCACCATGTGCAAAAGAGAAATATGAAAGAGTGAATGCGAGCATTCAACTTGTCCATGTGCACTTGTGTCTTCTCCAAATCACCTTTCTTGGATGTGAAAAAAGTTATGGGGTCTTTAACCATTGGATGGTTAATCTATTTGGTCACGTACTCCAAAAAATTATAGGGCTCAAAGATAGCCTCCATCATCACCTTCCAAATGCTGAAGTTGACTTTGTCGAGCTTCTGATTCTCGGAAAGCAAAGGTAGAACATGGACCTTGCAGACTATGGTGGCCTTAAAAACCATGTTTAAGCCTCTAGACATCTTTCTTATGTCTTGAATTGGCCACACTTCTCGAGTAGTCTACCTTTGACTCTAAAAACGCAGCCAATTGGGACTTCCTCTGCCCAATCACAAAGCTTGCTTCATCAGCAAAGACAATGAAAATGCAAAATCTGCTCCAAAAGCTGAAAATGCAGCATTTTTCAGCACTTTTTAAGTTCCTCCACTAAGTCCTTTATAAATATTAGATCAGCACTCTTCCTTCTGACACTAATCCTCTTGATCAACAAATTTGGCAAATCTTCCTCCCTCCATGTGCTTCTCTGCTTGCTCCAACTGTAGGTTGATGCATGGCCCTCAAACTTACACTTATACACAGAAAATGCAGCTCCATTGACGTGCTGAAAACCCCTCTTCAAATGTGTCCACCTTGATACAATGCTTTGCTGATTTAACACCATGTCAAAGTGTAGTGTTGCAAGAGCGGATATACCACCTGAGAATAGTGGAGCACAGAGAGAGACACAGAGAGAGAGAACTCAAAAAAGAGTCAATGATGAAGATTAAAATCTAGAAGCAAAATATGGGCATGGTGAATATTGGAGTACGTTGGCACCCTAGCCTCACACTCTTTGACAAAACAAAGTACCTGACTGCTAAGGCCGGGCAGCATATGTAGGCTACATGAAAAAAAGAAATAAAGCAAGTCAGCCGGGCCTGAAATTAGCCAACTCCACCCCCACATAGCTACCTGCCTGGTCGTGTGACCTGCCCAACTACCCATTGGTCTCACCACCGTTACCCACACTACCCAAAAATAGCTCCCGCCTACCTAAAAACTTTATGCACTGCCCAAGCTGCCTAATCCGCCTAACTACACTACCCAATGGCCCTCTGCTTCCCTACTGCCCATCCAAGGAATGATCCTCTAACAAATATCAATGGCTCAACAATATCCTATTGAAGAAGAGAGTCTAGGAGCACTTAACCAATTGCCCACAACCTATGTGGTTGTGCATGCTCTTGTGCTTTGTTATATGAATACTATTTTCCAAGTTTATTATTTATGAGTTCACGTGCTCTTAACGCTTGTTCTTTTGTTCAATTCTGCCATAACATAATATAAAAAGAATTTGTGTCCTTTATATTATCTTATATAGTTAATTGTTTATTAAATTTGTTTCAAATGTTGTTACTAGATATAAAGAAAAGTGCATTAGAGCTGGCATTAACATGTAGTTGCAAATTATGGTCAACCTACACAGTGGGTTTGAAAAAAATAGACATTTCCATCTATGTGACGACCTGATTGGGAGTATGTGATCAAAACTCAAGCATATCAAGGTTAGGCTCACACATAGAAATGATTAATGCCATCAAGTGTGAACTAGATCTGCCTAAACAAACAATTACGATCAACAAGATTATATGATCATGAAATGTTTGTATAATATACATATGTAGGCTAAGAGCCTAAAATACATATATCTTTGTATAGAACTCGTATAAAGATTTTAACACTGTTTTTATAATATACTCATAAAGAGTTTTCATAAGATATCCATATTGAAGGAATCCTTAAATTTTAAGAGATTCCTAAATTTTCAAAGCCTCAAACTAATCTAAAACTACTAGTCCTAAAAGCTATGGATGACATTTTAAAAATAGTAAATTTTCTATTCTAGCAAATATTTACTAAATTTAGTTGTTTTTATTATTGACAGTAATCATCCCAAAAAGGAAAACCATAGAGAAGAGATGAGTGTGAAAACACTTATCACACAAGCTTCCAAGTATCCTTCCACTTATCATACCCTCATGACATGTGGCTAGACACTTGCACTTTCCCTTCTTGCACTAGCTCCCCATTTTCTTCTATAAAGAGAGCTTATTTTTATTTATTCTACAACAGTTTTCTTAACTATAAACTCCTATATGATAATTGACGATAGCCTAAAGTTAGCCCCATCCATCTACATCATCAATCTTCACTCCTTCACCATCAAAAACCATATTCTTTTTTTTTCACTACTATTTTATAAAATAACGAATTTGTAAATTCATTACAACTCTTCTTCCTTGAGCTCTTTATTCATTTCGAGAACAAGAACTAAGTCATATCAATGTAATGCTAATCAACAATGGAGAAAGGCTGATTTTTTCTCTATCCACTCAAGAAAAAAAAAAATTCACAAAGTACCACATGTGTGTATGTATATCTTTTCATAATCTTATGAGAGTGAGAACTACTCCTCCTCACTCTCTAGTTGATTGTATAAATGAGCTCTTCCTTAAAGGACCTGGGTTGAGCAGAATTTTTTTAAAAAATTTAGTGGAAATGGTAAAGGGGAGGGGGATCGCCCATCTCCAAACCTCAATCTTATCTTCATTACTTTTATATTTCCATGGCTGTAAATTGTCATACTCAGCTTTAAGGATTTGTTCTCTTCATTTCTTGAAACACTAAACAAACAAATATTATAATTATTGAGCATACTACGTTGTTCAAAGTGTTTACAAGTTCTCAATGTATACATCAACTTCATTGATTTGCCTCCATTGCTCCATATTTATCTAACAAGACCCTCTAGTCATGAGTAGGAGTGACTATCCTACAATTGCTACTTGATAAAGTTATGTTCTTAGATGCATAAAGGCTCGGAACTCCAACCTCTAAAACTCACCAACTTTCATGAAAACATTAGCTTAAAACCCCTTTTTTTGGCATGTGGAGAAGAGGATCAACAATTCACACTCAATGAAGGCTTGCTTCAATAACTTGAGCATCAACCAAATAAACTGGTAGAGAAAAGTCCATCTTGCACTATGCGCATGCAGTAAAATCCATGGTGTTAAACATCCAAGCAAGATACTAGCTGGTGTAGCACAAGTCCAGTGAATTTATGTCAGCGAACAGCCTTCTAATGAAGAAATAAGTCATTTTTGCATTGATTAATGTTAGGGACTGCAGTTATGTCTTTCTTCTGTAGGCATCAGAATCTGCCAACCAAAAAAAAAAAAAAGATAACCTACAGAGCCAGCCTCCACAGCTAGGTGCCTGAACCATGAACAAGTCAAACAACACACACATAGCAAAAATACAACTCTGATAGCCTTGGAGCTGGAGCAAGATACTAGAGCAATTGTCACAGTTTTTGACGTTATCTCTAAGCAGCAACAAGTGACAACTACCGCAATGCTTTCCAATGTTATCTCTAAGCGGCAAACCTGTTTCACTTGAGAGAAATTGTACGACTCCCATGTTTCATGACCCATGGTTCATTCCCCCTGAACTCAGACTCCCGAGTCCCTGATAAAGTAGAGCATTTATACAGAAAAACTTCAGTCCATGTTGACAGCCTCCTATTGACACACTGCAGGCACCAAATGACGCTGATTTGTGGATTTCTAGCGTACCGACAAGAGTTCAAGGCTTTACGGCAAAGAAAAGCTCACGACTACATAGATTATCTGCATTCTGGGAACTGCACATTGCTAATGCACACAAAGCTGTCCTGAAATCCCATAGGCTTGACAACGGCTTACCAGATGTCTTCAGGGATGCCATACTTGATGAGGTCTTCGTTTTCAAACTTGTCCAGGCCCATGTAGATGACATAATCGCCAGCCTCCGGCCGTGCCTTGAAGTAGAACACCATGGCGTGGCTGCGGAGAGAGGCGGAACAATGGCGCCTGTAGTAGTCTAGCTCCTCCTGTGCTGCGATGGCTTCCGGAGAAGGAATCTGGAACGCCCGGGCTCTATCGACGAGGAGGGCATCGTGCTGGCGCGCTAGAGAGACAGAGAGATGGCGCACTAGACAGGGCAGACGTTCTCCGAGACTCCGTGACGCAGTGGGAGAGCATCTTGCTCCGGCATCTTAGACTGTCAGGCGAGAACCGAAGGTGACAGAAAATGGCGCGATCGTCATCATCACCATCATCGTACGATAGACACCACATCAGAACGCAGCATTGCGCGTGACTGCCGATAAAAGGACGAGTGCCCTGTCATCACATTCACAAAATTAAGTCAATTGATTGGATTATGCGGAGTCCATGGCATCCAAAGTTTGATAGGGTGTCGTAGGAGTGCTTCTGCTTGCTCCTCTAAATTTCGTGACTTGGCTCAATAGAGACAATATGTCCAAAATTAGATCAACTCTAGTTTGCCAAGCTTACTTGACCCCCACATAGGAGTTAAGTGGGGGGGAACTAGCTAAAAATGACAAGAGAGAGAGAGATGGCTCTCAAACGAGCCGACCAGTTGTAAAGGTGGGAATTTAGATGCCTAATTCCAAGCTGAGTTATGTGTGGTAGCATCGCTCATTCACGCTAAATCACACCTAGTCAAGTCCTTTGCCTAGGCATGGCATGGCCCTAAGTCCCCTTAGGCCATACGGCCTTCCATTCGTTTTTTTTTTTTAATGCAAAACTTTTTTAATAATGTGTTGCTTGATAGCGGTTATTTATTTTATAATCTCCTTAGCCGCTAGGGCCCCCTTTTTAGTGTTGTGGGCCATCATCGCACATCCAAATAATGCTAAATTTTATTCACAGGTTTACCTCACCTTCCATCCTTTGGATATAGTAGCTTTGCCTATAGGCAAAACATCCCCTCTGTGCCACCTAGTTTGGTATTGAGCCATGGACCTGACACACACTGCATTCCCAACCACCTAGGCTATCAATTCAAGGGTTATGGCCCTTCCATTTTTGCCATAAGGCCTTCGCAAAATCATTAAGATACTTTCGTTAAGAGTTAGATATTGGAGTGGCATTATCCAATTGGCTTGAATTTGCAAGTGAGCAATGACAACCTAATGATTGAAAAAAGTTTTGACCTAGCACTAAAGATCCAAGCAAGTTGGCATAAATAAATTTCTCTAGCATGAAATACAAATTCCACCATGAACATGATATATATGGGCCTATTGGCATATTTACTAATAAGAAACCATTAGCCTAATTTAGATTGTTAGTTTGGGTTGTGAGCCCTAGTAAGAGCCTAATGGGAACGTTAGAGCTTTGAATGTGTTTCCATTCATTTTAGTGTGCATTTCAATGTTTGTCAAGCATTTTAGAGCTCACACTACCCTATCAAATATGCATACTGCTATGATTTCTCCCAAGACATGCTACATCGTCATTTACACTCGATTGCAATAGATGTAGTAGTACTGCATTTATTACATTGATCAAATTTTCCAAGTCAACCAGATCAATATCAGCCAATTTTTCAACTTTTTTATTATTTATAGTAGTTAGTAGGGATAGGCAAATCATTAAATCTAGCTCAAGCTCTCTTTCAGGTGTATTCTTACTTTTATCCTATTATTCCATGTCAATGAGATTGTGATTGCATACTTGAATATTCAAGAAAACAAAGGGGAGAAGGTATATTACTTTAGGATTTAGGATAAGTAAAATAGCAAAATGAAAGGTTGCTTTAGGTTATGTGTCCATGCTAATCATTTTTTAAGTAATTAACAAAGTCTACATGTATTTTCTTTATTGGATTAGGTAGAAGCATTGTAAGATTGCTTAAAATGTACAAAATGCCTATCTCTATGTATGAGATTGTAGAGAAGGCAAGGGATTGTGGTGGGGAAAATGTATCTCTCTTAGATATTCCTAACTTGTACATAGGAGATGCCCTGTTCATGATATATTAGGTATTATTAGGGCAAGCCCTAATTCTTCGTATTTTGCTTTTTTTATTAGGACCATGAGCTCACTAGGAATGAATTGAGTATTATTCTCAGTCCATCATTGTGGCTCAAACTTAACCAACAACTCTTTTGCAATTTTGTTATGAAAGTTGTTAGTGTACAAGTTGAGGAGGATCATGAAGCATGGGTTAGGTCCTTCTAGCTTATGTTCCACAAATCTTTTGAATGAAAAATCCCCCCCCCCAAAGTTTTGGATGTTGGCATGCTTAATTTTTGTTAAGGTTTTTAAAGCTTTGAGTTGAATGGTGATGAATTTGCTATGTGAAAGTTTCATGAAAATGGTTTTGAGGTTCATGAAAATAGGATTAAGAGTTGTGAGAATACTGAGACTATTTCACCAAGAATTCCTTTGATCTCTTTTCTTATATGAGAGCATGGCCCCATGCAAATGGTGATATTGGTCCTTGGATCAATGGAAGATTATTTTACGACTTTAGGTGTGGTCATTTGCATGATGAATGAAGTCAATCTAACAAGAGTAAAAGCAATTTGATGGATCTTAAGCCAATGAGCTTTTAACTTCAACCTTTGTTCTCCTTGGGTGAGCCTTGGGTGAGTCTAGGGATTAAGGATGCTTATACTTGTGGCATGCCTCTCTCTGCAACACTTACATTTATGCAAGTGTGAAAATGTATTCCAAATGTATTCATATTATACAATGAAAGCAAAGCCTTATGTGGTTGTGAGCATTCAAAGAATGTTGCACAATCAAACTAATTCCCCTGCTCTCCATTGAGAAGGACAAAAGTAAAAACTTTACTTAACCATAGATGGCCTTGCGTGACGGCTAAGAAACTAGGTTCAAAGGTAGACAAAGCAAAAATAGTTGCTAGATCATTAGTGATATCATTTTAGTGAACTGAAAACTCTAGGCATTAATTACAAGCTTCTAGATGGGGATTGGAATAAATAAGTGGTCAACTTCAAGCATGAAAATCAACTTAAAACTTTAGAAATCAAAATGCCCTATGTTGTTGGATAACATTACGAGTACCCATAAATATTAGCTTCTAAATTGTGTACAACGAGAACAATGTAAAGATCATCATCATGATGTTGTCACTAAGCTTGAGTAGGTCATGAGAAAAGAATGCGAGCATCACAGTTTGATAGTGGTATTTGTTGATTCACTTGTTCAAATAGGTAGCCAATCTTTGTATTGACAAAAAACAATGGACCATGAAGTCTAAAGCATGGGACAAATTTCATCAGTTTGCACGCCATACGGATGGCCTAACCATGTCTTGTAAGATGCAAAATCATTTAGAGTATCAACTCAAATCATGACCTTGGACTATGCATAGTCATCAAGAGGAAAATAGTATTAGTGCTTGCCTCCTAGAACAAAAAACACACCCATTTACTTTCGCTTTTGCTCCTCCATGGTCTTGCATATCTTCACTTCTCAATTGTCTTGCATTTTAAATGTCAATATGTTGAAAATGTGTAAAAAATAGTTACTCTCTCGAGTCAAGAGCACTAGATCCTATGATATCTCGATGTAATGTATGCATGCATGGGCATGTGCTTCTTTGTTATGGATTAGTGAGATTAAAGTAGTACAATGAAACCATGGGTACCTAAAGACTTCATTTTCATGATTTAGTACCAATGAGCTATTTTTGGGGGCAATTTTTTTTTTTACTTGGTTGTCATAAAGCTACATTAAATGTATTTTTGTTACACTTGGCTTCATACTGCATATGCCTAAGAAGGAAGTGTATTGGCAAGAGAAGGAACAAAGGAATCCAAAATGGTTAACATGTTATGATGGAAAATGTTTTTAGTGCATTGAGCTTCTACACCATGTATGTTGGTTTACGTGAGGTTTACGTAAGATGATAGGAGATATACTTGGTGCATTGAACTTAGATGTGAGCACCATATGTATAGATGGGGAGCAATATAATTCCAAGTAAGATTCTCGGGGATGTACCTTCCCCCATTGGCTAATGAATGTCTCATTCTAACATATTCGAGTTAATGTAATAATGTATTGTCCCTTTATAGATTTATAAACTTAGTGCATTGAACTTGGACAGGAGCACCATATGTATAGATGGAGAGCAACATAATTCAAATATGGTTCATGTGAGGACAGGCCTTCCCCCATTGGCAAATGAATGTCCCATTCTAACATATTTGAGTTAATATAATAATGTAGTGTCCCTATATAGATTTTGTTTTTCTAGATGAATCATTGTTTTTTGCCAATGTAGAAAACCTATGGCATTAACTCACCATAATGTTTGACGTTACCTACTTGTCACTCATGTGCATGAACCTTTTAAAAAACCCCCATTACTATCCCCATGAGATAATATCAACCCTATTCAAGCTTAAAATGATACCTTAGAAGCGACTACATAACTACCCTTATACTTAGGTACCTTCTGTAACATTTACACACTTCTCTCCTTAGATCAAAGCATGCCATTTTGATTTTTATTAAGAAACATGATTACATCATCCACATCAATGCATGTCTACAGTTTGAATTTATTGTAGTTAAAGAGATAGATAATGGAGAATTGGAAAATCATCATTGTAGCTCAAAACAACCTACCTAGAACTCCAATGAAAGAAAGGTATTAAATTGTGATCAACTTTAGATATCATTAGATTATTATCTACATGAGTCATGGAATGTATACAATACCATCGCACAACATACACACGATCATTAGAACATATTTCCAAGAAACATCCCAATATCATAGAAAGTAAGGATGTAACATTCATTTTCCACTATTATAAGTGATAGCTCTAAAGACCAATGTTATCTTTAACATTCAACATGCAATGATTTTGTATTGAGAGAAACTCAAGTTTGCCTCCTACACCTTGCAAACCCTCCAATATACCCCCCCCCCCCCCCCCCCCGCCCCCCCTTGAAAAATAGAGTACCCCCCTAATGCATACATTAGATCAAGGACAATATAAATTTGTTTCTAAGCCTAATATACAACCAATCTTTCAAAATTTAAAAGCGTACTAACATATGCTTATATGATATAAATGAATTCTCTTAAAGAAAATCCCTAGTGTGTAATAAAAAGTTAGTAAATCAATATAATCCTCAAAATATGTGAACATGGTTTTTAACATGTAAGGCTTCCAATAACAAACATGTATATGAAGACCAATAAAGGCTTAATTGGTTTACACAAACAAATAAGGATGAGCTAAGCATTTGTTGTGTGTCTTTTGCATTCTATTAAGAAGTCAACTTCTTCCAAATAACACATCTTGTAACAAGTAAGTCTTCAAAAACAAACTGGGGAAATTAGGGAAATCATCTCTTTTTTTAATAGAAGATTCTATGAAGATGACTCAAGTTTAATTATCTTTTTGCAATATCCCATTCAAAGAAGTAGACAAAACCTACAAATTGTTTGGTTGAAGATTTTAGATTCGATCTAAATATTTTCCTTTTCGAACACAATGATTGTGTGATACCTTCTTATTTTACATTTTCCTTTCCTTATCAAAAGCTTGAAACATTGTGAACATAGTGATCATGTGATACCTTCTTATTTTACATTTTCCTTTTCTTATCAAAAGCTTGAAGCATTGTGAACACTGTGATTGTGTGATACCTTCAAATTTTACATTTTCCTTTTCTTATCAAAAGTTTGAAGATTCTTTTGAAATCATCAATATGAATGTGTAACTTGCATGAGGCATGTTCTTTTTTTCTCCACATGGCTTTATGTCCTCCTTGTGAATTCTCTAGCACCTTCTTTCTTCTGCCCATTTTCCTCTCTCCATTGCCATTAGCTCTCTTGAATAAAATGATTAAATCTATAGATGAGAGCAATGATTTATTAACTATTGTGAATAGTTATATCATTGTTATGAAGAACCAACCCGACCTTGATAAGGTTGATCAATATCGATCTTTGGCTTGTTCCATGGCTCTGATGAGTATATGTTTCGCTATCCTTAAGGTCCCATGACTTCTTTATAAGTAGTTATACACGATCACATCAAAGTTATCAAACATAATGTTTAGTATGCTATGTTACTTGAAATCATTGCGCTTAAGACTCAATAAGGCACCGATGAGGTTAAAGTTGGCAATCCACTATGTCTCAATGAAATAAGGAAGATATGCTTTGACACCACATATATAGCACATTGAATTACATCAATTTATCACCCAAGAGCTTGTATCTCTATGCAAGATATTGCCTCAACTTATTACATGATCACCACTCTTTCCAACTTGAAAGTTGTGTGATGCTTATATTTTCTAGTTAATGGACAATGAGCTTCAAAAGCAATGAGTTTGTCGAGGTGAGAGCTAGATTATGAATTTTGTAGACAAAGTTTACTCATCATTGAAGATATATTTGTCCCTCCTACTAAAAGATCATGATTAGCACCCATTAGACTTTTTGATAAGTCTAATAAGTAATAGTGATCGTTGCATGGCACATTCTTTCTCCCTTGCATTTTCTATGTAAGTGACTTTTACTTGCCTAGACCTTTCAAATATGTTTATTTCGAGAAAGTTTAAATAATGAGAACTTTCGGCACTCATCAAGGCTCATAGATGGTGTCTTGCAAGTTCAAGAGTTAATTTGTTTGTAAATGTATTTTGTGGACATTGATTGTGACTTGCCAATAGCCATTGTAATTTAACACCTACTTAGTTTGAACATGGACATTGATTGTGACTTGCCAATAGGCATTGTAATTTAACACCTATTCAGTTTGAACATTGGAGCTATGGGCAATCACCTTGTGTATGCTAAACAAAAGGATTTCCTATATGACAACTTTTCATATTTCTGAAGATACATGTATTTGCGCCGATTTCATGAATGGCAAGGGAAATGATGCTTCACATAGACCTTGTCCATGGCATCCATTTTGAGTTTGTTTGAAAAAAGCAACAAAGCATTATTTTCAATCTTATCATTGAATTCATTTTGATTTTTGTGATGTGTGCAACTATGACATTGTAAAATTCATGCAAATCCATATGCTTCAATAATGGTTTCCATAGGCTAGTAAGAGTAATCATAAGGATATCCCAAAACAACAAACCATAAGCCCAAATTTACCATGCCTTATTATTTCGATACATTGATATCAATAATTTTGCTTTAACCATGCCTCCTTGCTTTAATACCTCAAATCTATCAATGTCTTGTTTGTTTAATACCTTGATATATCACAAGTTCGTGAACATTGCGTTGTTAGTTTCTGATTGTTGAAGTAACACTTGAATCTAGGTAGCACACAATAAACTCATCCATTATTTTTAGAACAAGTTAGAGTTGGGCATAGTGAGAAACTCTTAGTGTTGCATGAGCCCTTACATTTGTTATGGAGGGTGCATTACACTTAAGAAATTAGGGATAAAAAGGAACACAATACAAAAGTAAATAAGGTGTTACTAAAAAAATGGAATAAAGGTTGAAAGTATACCAGAGTTTATGAATCTATATGGTTTTGTAATTGCACAATATGCATTAAGAGGTGATCATCTAAATAATAAATGGAGGAAGTTATACACATAAAAAAGAAAAGGAAATTTAGAAGGCCTTTGCCACATCTCTATACTCAAAAATTGTGGGAGATGTCATCCAAGGATAAAATGTAAATTTCAAATGATGGGGAAGGTAAGTTGGTACCTTATAAATAATGATTTATACGATATAATTATTCCCTCTCTTAGAAATCTTCATCATTTTCAATATCTTGTACTCTCGAAAGGTAAATAGTACTACCAAATCTATGGTATGCTATGTACATGAGGTAGCATGGCTTGACCTCTTGCATTGTAATACATAAAAAATGATGCCCACTTGATCTCAACTACTTGATTCCAAGTGTTGAGATGATCCATTTTGTAGCCTAATCGCAATTTCTAACATCCCACCTAATTCAACCTATATGTCAATTAGCTTTTCTTCTTCTTATTCTTCTTCTTCTTTTGTGGAAAATATCATGAACAACTTAAGTTCAATGATATTCAGGCTTCATTTGTTATAAAATTTAGAAAAATTGTGTTGCAACTTATCTAATCAAGCATTAATAAATTTGTTGATGGTGAGGGCACCTCTAAGAGATGCACATGATGCCTCAATACAAAGTATATAGGTTCTCTTGATGCCCTATACAATCTTTGGTGTCACAAACTCATTCTTTTCTTTGGAATTGAAGCCTCATTGTTTCTCTAACTCAAAATTGATAGCTCTTGTTGCATTCTCCAATGATTAATCATCCCAATTTTGATATTTTATTTGGTGAAATTTAGTTCTTGTAGCGTTTTATTTTAGGCCTACATGTTTTTCATTTCTTATTATTTCATTCATGTTTGTAACGTCTCATGTTGTTTGCAAAAGGTGTTTTTGATTTCTTATTATTCCATTCATGTTTGTGAAGGTCTCATGTTGTTTACAAAAGGTGTTTGTAACACATATCCTCATTATAGTCATTTAAGGGTTAGTGAAAGCATGTTTTTTGTCTCAAGAAATTCTTAACTCTCTCTTTCACTTCCCTGCTCTAGAATTTTGATGTCTTTTCCACTATGCTCATGCATTCCAATGGTTTGTTCTAATGTTATTATCTTTTTATTTATGCCTTTTGTTTTGGCCACCTTATGTGAGGGTGCATGACATAGACCAATGCATTTAGTGGGTTATTTGTTCCGTTTTAAATAAAAGATAAAAGGAACTAGATTTTGTTCACAAAAATTGCAATTTGTGGGCAAAAGCTCAAGTCTTACTTCTGTTACAACACAAGTACTTCTTTTCAAAATGTGAATGTAGTGTATAATGATATCATTTGTTCGATAGAAAGTTGTAGCTCCTTAAGCTCAAAAATTGGTCATACAACAATCACATAAATTTACTAAGAAATTTAGCAACAACTTGATAGGTACGAGGGCTTCTCATGCCATAGAATAGAGAGACAACTTCTTTTAAGTGCTCATCAAACCTCTGCAAATGGAACTCAAGTTCAAATCTTACTCCTAAAGACGAAAGTGTAACTATTTTTTCAAAGAGCTCTCAGAAAGATAGCTATGAATAAATTCCATACTTTGATTTCTCACCAGTTAGCCTTCCCTAATCATCCAAGAAAGGCTACCTTTCTCCAAAACTAGTGACCAATCTAGCTTTGTCCATGATTGTCCTCAACTTTTGCCATACTAGTCAAACCTTGGAACATTCTAAGAATATATGTACCATGGTTTCCTATTTCGAATCACAAAACAAGCATAGAGGGAAGATACTTTTAAACTGACATAGCTTCACTGCTTAATAGGAAACTTATCCATTAGGATGCACAATTAAAATAGATTAAATCTCTAGGAAGGGGTTGATGACCACACCTTACTCACCCTCTTCTTCCATGATGGCAATAAATCCTTACAAAATAGTTCCATCTAAGCATATGTAGCTTTTGGGATACAACCTTGTGATTTTTTTGTGTTTTTGAGCCTCATCAAGGGATGTTGTTTAGCACCCTCCTGAACCCACTTCTCATCATCTTGGTTAAGATCAAACTCAGCTACAATCATAATAATAGGTTTAAATCCAAAGCAAAGTAATCTCAAATGTCAATTCATAGGGGGATCCCTTTCTTCTAGTAGCTCAACAAGGTTGAAGGATTTTCAACGAACATATCCAAATAACCATTTCCAAGGAAGGAATCTCCTTTAGAACCTCTTGTCCCTCTCCATTTCACTTCCATAGTCATTGCATTCTAGCCCTATGCTAGGTCTTATGCCACCAAATATGCAAGTATTCTCACCTTAGCTGGAACCATGGACAACTTATCCCACTTATCAAGCGGCTTTAACTTAAAGCTTGCAAACTAGCACATCTTCAACTACAACAATAAAATCTTAGGCCAAAGTTGGCTCTTTTGTAATAATTGTTAATTGCAATGGTTTTTAGATAAAGTTAAAGCAAAGTCAAATTTAAAGTGTCAAATTTTATTTTTCAAATAATGGTTTTTTCTTGCTTTATCATAGTATTTAAGGCGCTTATAATCTCTTCCATGAATGTTATTTTGTGAGAGAATGCAAATTGTAATACTTCCTATAGATAGATTGAATAACTTGTAATGGATGTGAGGGTTGCAACCACAAACCGTTGTTCGCTTTAGCCTAGACTAGGTCTAATTAACCTAAGGTGGAAGCACTAATCAAGAGGAGGACCAATCACATAAGTGATAAGAGTGTGTAGGGCACCTAACTTGTGTGGAAACCCTAATTCTAATTCATATGGTCCAAACCCAAACCTTTATTCATAAAAGGACCCTAATTTTCATGTACAAAAGGAAAAAAGTGATCCTATTACTATATGTGAAAACTTTTGAGTAGCTACTCATCTTGCTCCTATTCTTCCATCTCACGCTACCATTGCTTGAGCTTGAGAGAGAGAGAGAGAGAGAGAGAGAGAGAGAGAGAGAGAGAGAGAGAGAGAGAGAGAGAGAGAGAGAGAGAGAGAGAGAGAGAGAGAGAGAGAGAGAGAGAGAGAGAGAGAGAGAGAGAGAGAGAGAGAGAGAGAGAGAGAGTGTGTGTGTGTGTGTGTGTGTGTGTGTGCGTGCGTGCGTGCGCGCACGCCCGTGCACGTGTGTGTAAGAAACTTGACAAAGTGAAGCTCTAAACCATCTCCATCTTTCATTATACGCTTCCCATCTTGGTGCAAGGTTGAGTTTGCAATTATGCAAGAGTGAGAGTTTAGGAGAGAGCAATGACTCTAGTAAGTCGAAGCTTTCTACTTCCCCTCCTCCTTCTTCTCTATCTTCTTCTCTAAATGGTGAGCATGCTTGATGTGGATGTGAAGGAGTTGAGGCATTTTCTTATGGAGAGCATATCACTTAGATTATGGAACCATCTTTGAGATTTCAAGCTTTCAACTACAACTCATGAAGGTAAGCTAGTGAGTTTACTATACCTTGATGCTATACTTGTCTTCTTTGCTTTTTGGGGTAGAGAGAAAGGATTCATGGCTTGTTTGGAGTGAGAGTGTGAGATAACTAACTGACTAATGATTGATCCAAGGAAGATGAAGCTCTTAAAACAATCAAAGTTTTGTCCAATGTCCCATTGTTGATCCAAGGAAGTTGAAGCTCTTGAAACAATCGAAGTTTTGTCCAATGTCCCATCATTAAGCATCGAGGCCAATTTTGGTATAGTTGTGCTAGGAGAAAGGAAAAAATCAATCACCAAGCTTCTCATATCCCTACCATGTGGTGGAATAAGAGACTTATTTTCTTGAGTGTGGGTGGAATGTTGAGAAGCCAATGTCTCATGCTCATGACTTGCTTAATTTGAAATACTCATGACTAGTTCAAGAGGGTTGAATCGACGAGCAATCAATATGTTGGATTGAGATTTAGCTAGTGTAGGTTAGGATCAAAGAAAAAGGAAACTCAATACTCAAAACTCAAAATAACTTTTTTAAAACACAAAACACAAAACTCAAACTCTTCTTGTTTGTGGGAATATGCATGTATGGTCAATATTTTCCTTGTTTGGATGGTCATCATCATGGGAAAAGTAGAGGAGTATAGTTTGAAGGGTAAACCCTTGACATTTGGGATTCAGTGAAACTAAAATCATTAGATAAGACTTGAGAGGGCAGGCAAGACACATTGGGGTAGACATGAGAACCTTTATAAGGCTATGAAGGATAGATACGATGATCTAGTTTGTATTTGTGTATGTTAGCTATGGTGTAGAGCTAAGTGCGAGGGATGTTCATGATAACATGGCTTTGTTGAGAGGCTATAATCATTTGGAGGTGATGAAATTGTCATTGTAGTCCATTGGCTATTATCAAGGAGGTTGAAGAGGATATACAGATGTCATGTTGATGTGGAAGATAACTCACCACTAATGTTGTTGGGACTTCAATGAATCTTTAGTAACCATGGATCTTCAAAGACCCATAATGCTCTTCCCGAGGGAATGTCTACTTTGTTATGTAGTATTTGTGCATATGCATGTACAATTGGGAGATGGGTTAAGCTCCAAACACACTTGATGTGTTGTCCTGGGGAAGGGCAAGAAGCAAGCTTTTTGAGTGAGCTTTTTTGGATAGCCTCCGTTTCTTGTTCCATATAGTCCACTTATTCCACCCCTAGATTTTTTTGACCTCTACCACCACCATGGCTTCCTCCACCACCACCACCATCATCTTTGCCACCACTGCCACCGCCACCACCATGGCTATCTCCACCACCACTACCACTATATCTACCGCTACCACTATCGCCACCTCCACCACTGCTGCCATTACCCTCACCACCTCCATGATTGCCACCACTACCTTCACTCTATGTACCTCTCTCTCTCTCTCATTCTCAGTCTCTTAGTTTCTCTCTCTACATGTATATTCTCTTTTTTTATTTTCTAGCACACGATCAAATAGCACTCCATCTTGTGTAAACGATTTCTCTCTCTCTAGCATGTAACGTGGATTCATTCATGAGATCACTGTGGAATGGAACACCATGGCCCACACCTCCACACACACACACACACACACACACACACACACACACACACACACACACACACACACACACAGTGTGTGTGTGTGTGTTAATCACTCACTCACTCTACGTGTTTATCTCCCTCCCTCTCTCACTTTCTCTCTCTCATGCATGCGATCAGTTCACATTATATAATAATGCCTCACATCAGATTATGGCATGTGTTGTAACAAACACTTCTCTTAAATCCTAATACCTCTCTCTCTCTCTCTCGTAATATAAATGCCTAGGCAATCACTTTGTATTTTAGAGCTTTAATTGCAATGGATTGATAGCTCCCCTCCCCAAACCCCCTCTCTCCCTTGCCCCCCTCCCCCCAACAAATTTGATACAAGACAATTCATGTAAGCAATCCAAATGTACATTTATATTGTGTTAACTCTAGAAAAAGTGATTTTCTTTGACAAGTTAAGAGAGACAACGTCACCAAAGGCTTGTCAAAATTTTAACACAAGCCATCCAACTAGATTGTATAATAGTACTTTCTCAGTAAAATAAAATGTGATTGTGTTAAGAGGTCGTGTTGGCATTGCATTGCTAGTCACAATATAGGTGGTGTTGGAAAAAGTTATCACGCTTCCAAATACAATGTGCAAGTTTCTTCAATGAGTGTGGGTTGGTGTATAAACATGTTGGCATTTGCATCCATTCCAAAACTCGGAGGTACACATAGTTTAGGTGCTTGCATACTATAGGTCAGACATGGTCCATGAAATCCCATCAATTCCATATTGGATTCTTTGCAATGTGCACATCATAGTACTCCTGCATGATACTTGATTTAGGTGTCTCTAGTTTGAAAACCTTATGCTTTAAGGGCTTCACCACTCTATGGCCCTTCACAATTGCATCTAGAGCTAATGTCGAGTCTATCGTTTTCCCTATAGCATGTAAAACACCTTTTCGATATCTACACGAGCCCTAGTTAGCATCCACCTCTTCTGCCGCCTTTTGTAAAACAAACTCACCACTCTCCAACATGTGGATTTCTTCTATGGTCAAATTTGTGCCTCTTGCCACCACTTGCCATACTTGTGGAACCTTGGGTAGTGCGTGATGAATGGAAGAACAAATGTTCCATGTATGGTCCACACTATCATTACAAAACCACATGAACTGGCGTCATATTCCATGTTGATTGCTAGCTTCTCCTCTTGAGCTGGGACCACTCCATGATGCCCTAAAATGAAGGTGTAGGTACCCCATGTGTTGTATTTTTTATAGTTTTTTTGCATTTTCCCTCTTTAGCTCCTAACCATCCTTAACATTATACACGATTGCGAGCCGGAATCCTTTTTATAGCCCCAATGGTGTCATAAAGGACTATCTCCACCACCATTTTCTCTGAATAATTTGGTGATATTTCCCTTGATTGGTCGGAAGGCAAAGGGTCCTCAAAGTTTAGTTGTCCTATACCCTTTCTTCTAGGTATGTTTTTGTTCACAGTACCCACCACTGTACATTGCAGGTGGCAGGCGCTCGTCACAGTCACTTATTCTTTATTCTTTTAGTGAGAATTTGAATAAAGGAAGGCCCGGCCACACATTGTGGTTGTTGGAGTTCCCATTTCTTGTCTCTCTCTTTCTTGCTCTTACTCTCCCGCCATAGCTCTCGCGTGCAAGCTTCAATCCTTCTCACCTTTCAATTGGTATCAGAGCATGGCTTCCCAACTCTTGAGCTTGGCTCGTGGCATTCTCAGCTTCCCATCGACTCCCTACTCACATTGGGTCTCCATCCCGATAGCCATAGCCGACTCTCTTGAGCTCCCGTCACTCCTCGGCTTCCCAAGATTCCTCCTAGCCTATTGAGGCACCCTCAAGGCAATCACACAAATGTATTGCTTCATTATTTACTGGGTTTTATTCAGTCCAGAGGGTGCAAGGCACAAGGCAGCCATATCCAAGGTTCATGGAGCTCATATCTCGCTCCCCCTTCATGGTGGCTTGTTGAGGCTTCTTCCTAGGCTTCATTGGTGCCTACCCTACCCCCAACACTTGCCATTTAGGCCATGTGGCATTGCCGTAACCCCAGATCAAGTTGCACCAGTTTTTCAGCCTATTTCCAGCAGCTACAGTTTGGTCTTCCTCATCTCTAGCTTCCTAGGCATTGGGCACTTGCAAAGGCTCCATTTCGAGCATATGAACATGCTTTGATGCTTGGCAGCACTAACATTGATTCGGGATTGATTTGCCACTATTTTGGGACTGTCATAATAGTCCGCAGGCAGTTATAATAGTGCTACAGTGACATTTGATGTTTATGCTTGCTCGGCATTGCTATGTGATGCTTGGTTGGTCCCGGTTGATGCCTATTGATTGGGGAATGCATGCCTATTGATTTGCCACCATTTTGGAGCTGATTTTGATGCTGAAATATTCAAAATTTCACAGTGAATCACTGTTGTAATACAGTGGGCTGAAGCTATTTAACTCATGCTTGGTTATGCCTATGCTATTTGGGTCATGTCTTGGAGATGTACATTGATGTATTGACCATCGGGGATTGAAAAAGAGTTCGACATTGCTTCTTAATCATTGGTTGAGCTTGAGCTCCACTTTCCATAGCATTTGGATATTTATCTTAGATGTATCTTGGCACTTATCGGTCTATGCTTGACCGCTTTGGACATGCACTTATGCTCATGTCACCTACCTATGTCAATTACATTATTTGAGCTTGGATGCTATTGGAGCTTTCCTTGGGCTTGACATTCGATTGTCTGGAGTATATTTTGGAGATTTATTGGCTTGCCATAGTTTATTTTGGGATATACTTGATGTCTATGGATGGTACATATGGATGTCACACCGCCTCCATGTCCGGGATGTCTCATTGATACTTGATCTTGGACACTTGTCACTGGTGCTTGTACATGCTTTGTTCGAGCTTTGTTGCTTGATATTTATGGCTTTTGTGCCAGTGGGAGCGTCTTTGGATGCTTGACAGACATTGAACAGGTGGTCTATGCTATTTGAGCTTTTGAGACTATTTGGGATTTCTTACCCTTTGGGATGATGCATGGTTCATATGTCTTAGTTCCTTCCGATGCTTATGAGCTGACTCTTTGACTTGGGTCCCTTTTCCTTGTGACCCGACACCTACTTGTGTCAAGTCTTGGTAGTGGCAGGCACACTTTGCTCCATTGACTGGGGGGGTGCCTACTCAACTGGCAGATATTTCATGACCTGTTTGGGTGTTGGATTCATGCTTTATCGACGGTCATATGCCTATATTATACCCGCATGATGCTGGTTATGGTCTTGGCAGTATATGATTGACTTGGGATCCCCTTATGGATCAGTTAGCTCTCATTTATTGAAATCAGTCATTTGTTACAGCAAGCTGAAATCTGCAGATTTTGAGCACTTCTCTGAGGGTAATGCTTACTATTTGATGTTATCTTGGTCATATTTGGTGGATAGGTGATTCTCTTGGTAAAATCCACTCTTTCAGCTAGTTTTAGCAGTGGTTTTAGTGCATTTTCTGCTAATTACAACAACCTACAATTTTGCCTTTTTGCATTGATTTGGAACAGTATGACTAGTCATCTGAAAGACACAGCTCTCTTTAACATTGCCAAGTTAGATGGTACCAACTATGGGTATTGGAAGTCCCAAATATGGCAAGTTTTGGTGCAAAAATTGCATATTAAACCCTTGCGTTTCAAGGGTGTCAAACCTGAGGATATGGATAATGATTTTTGGATGGAAGTTGATGAGCTATGCAAGTCTACCATTATTTTATCACTCTCAGAAGAGGTCCATCATAATGTTCTTGAAGATGAGAATCAGAGTGCATGGGACTTATGGGAGAAAATTTAGGAGCTTCATGCGCAGCAAAGTCCTGCATCACAGATGTATTGACTTAAGCTATTAATGGACCTTCGCATGAAGGAGGGGTCATCCCTACCATCTCATTTTAATCAGTTTCATACTATCATGAAGAATCTATTGTCACAGGGTATTGAGTTCAACGATAACTTGCACCTGTTATTTTTGCTTGGCACCCTTCTTAAATCATGGGATGTCTTCCGTACTGCCATATGCACGAACAAGCTTGATGGGTTGAAAATCAAAGATGTTGAGAGTGCTTTATTGACTGAGGAAATCAACAGAAGAAATAATGATGCTTCTCGCTCTTCACATGCATTGACCGTTAGAGGTGGCAGACATGGCATGCATGATAATGCTCATAAGGGTAGGGACTCTCAAAAATCCAGGTCCAAGTCACGTGGTCGCAGTAAGTCCTGTGGACAAAAGTCTGATCTTACCTGTCATTATTGTGGGATAGAAGGACATATTAGGCCGCAGTGCCATAAAATGCGTGATGATAAGCGAAAGGAAAATGGAAAAGAAAAGTGCAGGAAAAGTTTTATGAGCATAGTATTGTACCTGCAAAGTCCAGTGTGAAGATAGAAGAGGTTAATGTCATGCAGGTCACTAATTTAGATGATGATTACATACTTGCAGCTTCTTCATGCGATGCCTCATAGACTTCTTAGATACATTCTATGTATGCACAGTGCTGGCTCTTGGATTCGGGTGCGTCCTTTTATATGACACCCTGTCGAGATTGGTTTCATACCTATTGTACCATGTCTGGTTATGTGCGTGTTGGTGATGACAAGTCTCTTGACATTGTGGGCATTGGAGATGTTCAGTTGCAGTTTCCTTTAGGTAGTTCTTTTGTTTTTCATGATGTGCGCCATGTACATGCATTGACTCGCAGCCTTATGTTAGCTGGACAGCTTGATGATGCAGGGTATTTTGTGTCTTTTGGAGACTCTGCATGGAAGATTACTCGTGGCAGGCTTGTATTTGCAAGAGGTGCCAAGTTTGGCACCCTCTATCCCTTACTTGTATCTAGAGCTACATTGGATCATGTTTTGTCTATGAGTTATATTCCCCATGTATCCCTTTGGCATGCTCATTTAGGGCATATGCCTCTTAAAGGAATAAAAATGCTTCGTGCTTTGCAGTATCTTTTGCCTTTTGACTTTTCGCATTTTGATTCTTGCGATCATTGCTTATATGGCAGCCAGACTAGAAATATGCATAAAAAGTCTAGTAAGAAATGCATGGGTGAGCTCTTGACTCTTGTGCACTCAGATGTATGCCGATGCACTGTCAGTCACTTGGTGGAGCAAAGTACTTTGTAACTTTTATGGATGATTACTCGCGTAAGATTTGGGCTTATCCCATACAGAGAAAATCCGATGTCTTAGACACATTTCAGCGTTGGCTTGCATTTGTAGAGAATTAGTCTAGGAAAAGGCTCAAATGCCTAAGGTTATAATGGGGGTGAGTATGTATTACATGCTTTTGAGTAGTTTTGTGATGAGCGGGATATTAAGCATTAGTTGACCGCCCCTTATACCCCACCCTAGAATGATATGGTTGAGCGCATGAACAAGACCATTTAGGAAAGGGTCCGTAGCATGCTTAGCCAGGTTGGCTTACTGCAACACTTTTGGGCTGAGGTAATTACTACTGTAGTGCATCTCATTAACCGCTCGCCTAGTAGTGGCATTGACTTTCAGGTTGCAAAGGAGGTGTGGGCAGGCAAGTCCCCCCCTCTTATGATCATTTGCGTGTCTTTGGATGTGAGGCATTCTTCCATGTGCCCAAGGAAAAATGCAATAAGCTGGATCCTAAAAGTGTCAAATGCATTTTCATTGGCTATGGAGATGCAGGAGAGATGGGTTACCGTCTATGGGATCTGCAAGTGTGAAAAGTGATCCGCAGCCATGATGCCATCTTTCATGAGGACAAAATGCATATGCAACTTGAGAAAGTGGTTGAGGTACATAGAGTTATCTTTCAGGAGGAGCCACCTGCTCCCGTTCAGCTCGCTCCACGACCAGCTAGACAGCGCGCAACATCACATGATGCTCCTGGCCTAGATGCTAGATATGCTGATGTTAGACATGATGTCGGTTAGGTAGCAGAGTCTGGGTTGAGGTGTTCTACTAGAGATAGATGACCTCCTGACCATTTTGTGCCCTCTATGGATTATGTACTAGTTACAGATATAGGAGAGCCTCTTACTTATGATGAGGCTATGCGTAGGGGTGATTATCACTTTTGGGAGAGGGCTATGTAGTTTGAGCTTGACTCATTGCATAAGAATAAAACTTGGGATTTGGTTTTCTTACCTCAAGGTAAGAAAACTTTGCCATGCAAGTGGGTGTACAAGTTGAAAAGTACCCCTAGATACCCCAAGCCAGCATACAAGGCTTGATTGGTTGCTAAGGGTTTTAAGCAGGAGCATAGTGTTGACTTTGATGAAGTTTTTTCTCGCATGGTCAAGATGACCTCCCTACGCTTTGTCTTGGCCTTGGTTGCACAATTTGACCTGGACTTGTATCAAATGGATGTTAAGATGGCTTTTTTGCATGGGCTTAAGGGCTTTGCAGACCCTGGCAGGGAACACTTAGTGTGCAAACTAAAAAAGAGTCTATATGGCTTGAACCAGGCACCTAGGGAATGGAACCATAAGTTTGATGCATTCATGCTGTCATAGGGCTACTACCGCAGTGCTATGGATCCGTGCTTGTACATGAAGAAAGCCCGTGATGGTTCTTTACTGATTTTGGTACTCTATGTGGATGACATGCTTCTAGCAGGGACAGCTCATGAGGAGCTAGATGCTCTTAAGGCTCAGCTCAAGAAGAGCTTTGAGATGAAAGATCTGGGACATTCCTCTCATATACTTGGTATGCGCATTAAGCGCGATAGATCTCAGGGACTACTCTATCTGTCATAGAGGGAATACCTTCATAAAGTCCTTGAGTGCTTTCGCATGCAGGATATTAAGCCTATTGGCTGTCCATTACCTTCTCATGTAAAGGTTTCACAGGTCGATTGTCTGCAAACAGATGAGCAGAGGGCCGAAATGGCTTAGGCCGTTTGATTTGCAGACCTTGGTATGAGAGATGTTATTCCTACACTGCATTCAAATTCCATGAGTGCCATTCAGTTGGCCAAGAATCTAGTTTTCCATGCAAAGACAAAACATATTGAGGTGAGATATCACTTCATTCATGAGGTCATTGAGGAGAGGTCTATTGACCTTGTCAAGATTCCGACTGAGCAGAATCCTATAGACTTGATCACAAAAAGCCTCACTACTAAGCGCTTTACCTTCCTCAGGAGATTGATGGGCATTGGATGAGATGACATATTTTTCCTCATCCTGTTGTACATGTGTACATGTTGTATTGTCTTTTCTTTTTTCTCTCTCACTAGGGTAGATTTGCCTTTAAGTGGAAGGTTGTTGGGGGTAAATGTGCCTCCACCTAGCTGCCTGTGTATTACTACACCGACAGTACCCACCACTGTATACTGCAGGTGGCGGGCACCTGTCACAGTCACTTATTCTTTATTCTTTTAGTGACAGTTTGAATAAAGGAAGGCCCAACCACACATTGTGGTTGTTGGAGTTCCCATTTCTTGTCTCTCTCTTTCTTGCTCTTGCTCTCCCGCCATAGCTCTTGCGTGCAAGCTTCGATCCTTCTCACATTTCAGTTTTCGATCACATACTCAGGCTTGTGAGAGGTGTTGGCTTCCTTGAAACCCACTTTCCCATCAACCTTGCATTTTCCTGCTACAATCATACTATCCCCTTGAAAATCAAGATGTTGATGCAATTCAGTTCATCCCATCACCTCCTCAACCATCCTTGCCATTGCTCAAGGTGTGGGGCTAATTCCTTATTGTAGTTGACTCAAAAGCTTCCATGCACTGGGTCCTGCATCGTGGAACTTTCCACGAATGAATACATGCATTTTGTGCTTTGTAGTAGAGCATTGGCCAAATCACTCACACATGCATTATACAAGCTGATAGACCCCTCAAATCCCTTCCATGCCAACCAACTTACATGCATTGACTCTACTAGGTTCATGGTTTGCATATGAGCAATGTTCTCCACCACCTAGATAAAAATATAGCATAAGAAGATATGGAACGTGAGAAAACAAATGCACTACACATCACATCCTACTATTACGAACTAGTCTTACCCTAACAAAGTGTCACCTCCAACATGGATATCTAATATGCTACCAACTAAGCCAATAATCCATTGCTGGTATATTGCAATCTGCAACTTTTCCTAAGGCCCACCAAGCCCAAATGAATTGATATTGCATTATTGCATCATCTTATGCGATTGCACACCTCCACATGTGGCACAAGCACTTATGCTCATCTTGGAAACTATTGTGCACATAGTATGATGTGTGTATTTCGAGACTTTGTTTCCAATGAAGTAAGCAAGATCTCTCCCTTCCTTGTATTACGTTGTCTGGCGGACCACCATTGAAGACTGTGCGGATGGCCCTTCAGTTTGGTGGCTGCCTCTTGTCTCCCATGAATCCTAAAAAATAAGTGCTTGGGTGTCCACACTTCTCCATCACTTCATTTATCTTTGTCCAAAAAAGAGCTTGTGCATCTGTATCCTCTTCCTTCATCTCACATATTGCCAGAGTTATTAACTCTTGTACACTACAAAAACACAAGACAGGAATGGAAGAGTAAGGTGAACTTTGTTAGTTAAGTTCATGTTGTGATTGTAGAATTGTGTAAGAGAAACTACCTTGGGTTATACACATGTGCTGCCATGGTGGTCTAATCATTAATGCAATGCACATGGTCGAAGCATATCCACTCCCTAGTGCCATTCCTTTTGCATACGATTCACTAAGTCAAGCCTTGAGACTGGCCTGGTTGTTGACACTTTCAATATAAAGCACCTACTATCATTGTCAAACGGCTTGCCCAGGAAATAGGCTACCATGGAAAAATTTGCATGCACAATATTGCTTTAACTTTAGAGGACAAGATTCCATTCCTTGATCACTCTCAGCATGTGTTGCACAAACCATGTGTTTGAACCTGCATGCATAGAATATTGATCTTCATACGCATGGCTTTTTAATAATATTCCGGAATGCGTTGTGAATGGAATAATATGTTACCTATTCCTTTGAATGAGTGGTTGGAGTTTCTTGAGCATCATCAAGAGTTCAGTGTCAGACATGGGGACACCTTGCTCATGAACCAAGGCACTCATCACTAGCCTTCTAGCCATAGTCATTTGTAGGTGTGTGTCGAGGTCTAGCTGTAGTAAAGTCTCTTACAATTTTCTATATGGCCTTTTGCACCTCTTTGACAT